>NC_056734.1:900578543-900598543 GCF_019279795.1 Protopterus annectens | reverse complement strand
TGATATGACAGTCGAAGGAAAGATTATTGTCAATCGTGACACCTAGCAGTTTAGTAGTAGAGTCAGGTGATATAATGGTTCCATTATTAGACAAGATAGTGAAGTCAAATGTAGGGGATCTGGTAGTAGGCTTAAAGAGTAGGAGTTTGGTCTTTTTTGCATTTAGGAGTAGGCAACGTTTTAGGAACCAAGTTTCGACTTTGGAAAATACAACTTGAGTATTAGTTTGAAGTTCAGAAATGGATTTAGCAGAGCAAATAAGTGTGGAGTCGTCGGCATATTGAATGCATGTAGCCTGGGGAATAGCTACTTGTAAGTCATTTATAAAGAGGGAGAAAAGAAGAGGTCCAAAAATAGAGCCTTGGGGGACCCCGAGTGAAATTGGTAGAAGAGATGAGAGTTTGTTATCCCAGAGGCTGGCCTGTTTCCTGTTAGTGAGATAGGAACTAAACCAGTGGATAGCCTTAGCTTCTAAGGAAAGAGATTTGATAATTTTTATTAGGAGAGAGTGGTTAACCATGTCGAAGGCTTTGGACAGGTCAATAAAGAGAGCGGAAGACAGGATATTATTGTTGCGATTTTTGTTAATAAAGTCTGTAAAGGAGAGCAGAGCAGTAGTTGTGCTATGATAGGGCCTAAAGCCATGTTGACAGTTTGTAAGAATGTTATTTTGTATTAGGTGATTCATTAACTGATGGTGAACACATTTTTCCATTATTTTTGTGAGTGGGGACAATAGGGCTATGGGCCTGTAGTTAGAATATTCAAAGGAGTTACCTCCTTTATGTAAGGGTATGATGTGGAGATTTTCCAGATATCAGGTATGGTTTCTTCATTTATGGTTCTATTAATAAGAATGGATATGGGATAAGCGATTTCAGAGGCTGCTTTTTGAAGGAATTCAGAAGGAAGCTGGTCAGCTGATGGGGTACATGGTTTAAGTTTGAGAATACATCTCTGTATAAAGGTAGTGGAGATGGGTTGTAGCCTAAAGGTTGGTAGTTTGGAGGATGCATGGTCAAGGATGCTAGTATTGTCACTGGAGAGATGTGAGGCCAAGAAATTAATAGTATCAATGAAGAATGAGTTGAAAGTATTGGCAGTATCAAGGGAAGAAATTCTTTCAGACCCAGAAGGGGAGGGAGTGGTAGTCTGTCCAGGGTGAAGAAGTCTGTTTAGGGTTGACCAGAATTTTTGAGGGTTATTGTGATTCACTTGCTGAAGATTGCTATAATTGCTCCTTTTGTCAGAGAGGATAGCTTTTTTTGGTACTGTTTCTCAGGTGCCTGAAAGTCTGTTGGTCTATGGGAGATTTGCTAGTTTGCCATTTTAACCAAGATTTGTTTCTAAGTGACATTTTTTGTCTAGTATCTTTAGATAGCCAGGGGGCTGGCTTAGCTTTAATTCTGATAGAACGTTTTGGTGCATGATTATCTAGAATTGTTAGGAATGTGGTGATAAAGTAATTAACAGCTTCATGAAGAGGAAGTGTTTTTAGTGGGTTCCAGTTACAGGCCTTTAGTTCAGTTTTAAATTGGGTAGGATTAAAACATTTGAGGTCACGTAGGGTCCTATATATAGAAGAATAGGTAGAGGCATTCTTTTGTCTTATAATATAGGTTAGGTTGTGGTCACTAATGTCATCAGGTAGCATTCCAGACTGATATTTTACTAGAGGTTTGTTTACCAAAATCCAATCAAGAATACTTTCTTTGTTATTAGGTTTGTTAATCCTAGTAGAGGTGTTTATTGTCTGAGTAAAGCCATGGAGATTAATATGAGATGCTGGGTTGTTAGTGGTTATTGAGGACCAGTCAAGGTTGAGGTCTCCTAGTATTATGGTTTCTTGTGGGTAGGTGGATGTGGCCCAACTGAGGATATTTTCTAAGGTACTGGAGTTATTTCCAGGAGGTAGATATATACAGATAATATAGATAGATTTTTTGGGGGTTTAGTTGCAGCTTTGAGATAAGAAGTACAGTTTTAGTAAATCCAAGGTTACCATAGGGTACTAATGTTAATTTTAGTTCAGTTTTGAATAGTAGTGCTACTCCTCCGCCTTTTTTACCATTGCGGTTGAGTCTCAAGATATTGTAACCTGGAGGAATGATTTCAGTGTCTTTAGTAAAGGGTTTTAACCAGGTTTCAGTTAAACAGAGAATATCAAAGGAGTGGTGTTCAAGAAGAGAGTGGAGTTGGGTGATTTTGTTATTGACACCGGATATTAAGGTGCCCTATGAGTAGAGTATTTGTATTGGAGGTTGGTAATAGAAGAGATGAGTTTAGTGAAGCAGGTGTAGCTTCAGCTGAAATATTTGATGGACCTGGGTTGGGGTGAATGTCGCCATCTACCAAGGTAGAGTGGTTGTATTCCAAGTGAGATTTGTTAGGGAAGTTCAGTAAGTATTTTAGTTTCCTAATCAAGAGGTTGTGAATTTTAATGTGCGACAGTCTGTGATATTTAGCTAAGAGGTAACTAGAGGTAGATGTAATGTTTAAATGAGTAAAGTTTAGGCTTTTGCAATTTGAGGCTGTATGTTTGGGTGAGTAGTTAAAGTGGAAATTAAGTTTAGATTCATAAGAGGTTAAGAAATAGGGTATTGTGAGAGAAAAGGAAGTAATAAGCAGGAGTATTAGTATTTTTAGAGTATTGTCTTTTACAGAGGTCATGGAAGTAGGATTGTGGATTTTTGTAGACATGTTGAGGTGTGAAAGAGAGGAATAGACTAAAAGACCTTGGCTAAGACTATAGTTTAAGGATGTGAAGCTAGATGGAAGAGACAAGGTAAGTATGTAGCTTTAAGTATAGACAGGAGATAGGAGAGGTAATTGAGGAAGGTATAGTAGAGAGGGAAGTTGTAGATGAGGTACGAGCCAGTGATAGGTGAAGTTATAAAGGGGGTGTGGTGTGAGGGGTATAAAGCTAAGGACACGTGGGGTGGGTGGGATAAGGGGGTAGGGAAGGGAGCGGGGCAGAAACAGAGAGGAGAGCGGAATCAATCAGCTTAGCAGGGAAGTTGAACACTACGAGTTTCTTATACTACGTAGTTTAGAAAGCAAGCATGGGAGAGTTAGTTAAGGAACCTGAGAGGGTGCAGGCAGTATACAAGTACATAACAGGTGCAGGTATAAGTGGGAAAATGTATAGTTTACAGAGTTAGGTGAGGAGTTAGGTGAAAAGCATGAAAGGGTACAGTGAGAATACAAGGAGACAGTAGGTGCAAGGTATAGGTAAGTAAAATATACAGTTTGCAGAGGGACACTGGGAGGGAAATTAGAAAGTAAGCAGGTATTAATATGTAATACCCAGTTGTAAGTGAACTAAAGGTAGGAAGAACAGAGAAAGGAGTGCAGCAGCCAGAAAAAAAGTAATGGAGAGACAGTGAGGAGACAGAAAAGGCAAGCAAGCAGGATGTCACAGTTATAGGAAGACTAGCAGGGGCAGGGGAGTAGCAAAAAATAAATGCAAGGGGATAAGGTGACTAAATAGAATGCAGGTAAGTAAGGGATAGAAGCAACTTTAGCTTGTGGTACGTGTGTGCCACCCACAAGAGGACAAAAACACCAAGTAAATTAAACAAAAATGGACGTACAGCCAATACAGGTGAGATTAGGAATTAAACAGCCTTCACTCAAGAGGAGATAGGGGTGCTTCCTGGGAGCCAGTACAGAGAGCCAGCTTCGTAGCTTCAGGGAAACCAAGAGAGATAAGCCAGCAGGGAGGGGACAACCCGATGAGGAGCACTAGGCTTTAATGCTGGAATACAAAAATAAGAATAATGAGGGTTAGGAAAACAAAAGGTCATTGAAAGAACAGAGGCGGTTAGCAATAGGGTGTATAAAGAGGTACCAAAGTGTGAAAAATACAGGTAACAGAGTGAAAAACAATATTTACAATTCCCAGTAACAGGTATTCAAGGCAATGTTCATTGTTAGCAGCAATAGGTATAATGCATTTATACATACAACTAGTGGTATTGCAGGAGGTACATTCAGTAATAGTGTACAAAAATAGGGTTCAAAACAGTTGTTAGAGGAAGGTGCATTCACTTTACAAGCAAAAGATATTTATTACATACAGGTCTAGTAACAATGCAGTGCATTTCTAAACAGTAGAGAGATGCATTAGGAGTTAACGCTGTCCACACTATACTGGGCACTAACTACAAGAGCAGCGTTTGTTTGTATCTATACTATTAAAATAGGAAACCGCTCAATGAGGTTAATCTCATGCCCTTTTGTAATCCTTGTGCTGTCCATACTATAATGGGCACTAACTACAAGAGCAGCGTTTGTTTGTATCTATACTATTAAATAGGAAACCTCTCAACGAGGTTAATCTCATGCCCTTTTGTAAACCTTGTGCTGTCCACACTATACTATACCGTGTACAAACTACAAGAGCAACATTTTTTGTACTTGGGTTAATTAGAAAGGAAACCTCTCAACGAGGTAAACCTCTTACCCTTTAATAATATATCGGCTTTTAGGAAAGAAAAGCCTAAAACTAACGACTGTATACAATAGCCAAATCTGAACAAGCTACACTAAAACAGCGCATACATAGCACGTGAATATGGACCATATTTCCCTGAAAATAAGACCTGGTCTTATATTCTTTCTCCTGGCGAAATACACATTAGGGCTTATTATCAGGGTATGCCTTATTTACCTGCACCGTACAAAAATCTACCTTTATTCAGTTATTCATGTACAAAAATTGACATTAATTAATGAACACAAATCGGCATTTCTTCATGTACAAAAATCGACATTTATTCATGTACACAAACTGACATTTATTTCATACTTTTCTATTATTGGATAACAGTTCTAATAACGGGTTGACAGTTGTGTGAGAATTCTACATAAACAGTGCAACAAACATTTCAAATCCAGAATATCTGCACCTTGGCTTTCACACTTATTCAAATACAGTCATGTCATCTTCTGGAACATTGTCATAAGTGTCCAACCCCCAAATATTGGCCTGAATTTCTTATGACTCCATTTCCTGTAGCACCATTAGCTCCAGTCTGTCATGCCTAGCAATAGAGTTCTCCTTAAATGAGCACTGCTTTTCCAAGTAGCCTGCTCGTAGTGCATTGGCAACACAGCTGTCAGTGATTTTATCCGATGAATTTTTCACCCAAGTCACCATAGGTTCATAGGTTCATAGGTTTATACTAGGCTATCTGCCCGAGGGCATTTACAAGCCTAGCCCATCGTTTTGTGGCTTACGCCACCCCTTTAGTATGGGGAACTATACCCATTATTTTGCTGTGCCTCTGTCGAGCAGTGACACTGAGGTAATCCCTGGGGTATATCTGCGATCTCCCATCCATTGGTCAAGATTTCTCTTGAACAAGGCCAGCGAGGTGCTCTGCCTCACATGTACCGGGATTTTGTTCCACAGCATAGGGAGTCTTTGGGTAATGAATCTATCCCTCCAGCACGTCCTATTAATAGCCGTGTCGAGGTTTAAGTCTCCGCCCTTGTGGCTCTGATGGATCTAGATTTTTGAGGTGAAGCATATTCATCAAATCTGGGTTTGACATGGCCTTGTATGTTAGGCAAAGGTCACCTCTGAGCAGCGTAAGCGACTGAATAGAGCTGGAGTTCTTTCAGTCGGGCAGCATAGGACAGATTTTTGAGACCCTTTATCCTTTTGGTGAGGAACTTTTGTGGCCTCTCCAGCTGCTGCAGGTGTCGGGTCAGATACATCCCAAATGGGGCATTGTACTCAATCATTGGTCTGATGAGTGATGAGTAAAGGGAGACTATGACCTCCCTTGATCTAGATGAGAATCCCTTCATGATAAGGTGGGCAATGTAGAAAGTCTTCCTAACTACTTTAGCTACATGGGTGTCGAATGACAGACTACTATCAACCTGGGTCCCCAGGTCCCTGATAACTTCTTCTGTGCTCAGTGGATTGCCACCTATTTGGTAGCTAGGGGTAACCTTGTTTTTCCCAAAGGGTATGACTATGCATTTTTGGCATTTAACTTCAGGCCGTGGCTCTGGCACCAGTTATCCGTTTCTGTGAGACCCTTCTGAAGGATATCTGTGTCAGATGTGTTTTCTACTATGGCCCAGTTTGCAGTCATCTGCAAACTTTGTCAGCCATAACCCTCCTGTGTTTGCTTGTACTGGAAAAGTAGATGCCAAACAAGAGTGGGCCCAGGACTGAGCCCTGTGGGACACCACTTGTGACAGGTTTTGAGTCTGACATGGCGCCAGCAACTCTGACCCTGTGGGTTCTGTCACTCAGCCAGTTTGCAACCCATCTTGTGATGTATGGGTTAACATTTAAGCTGATGAGTTTTTCAATGATACCGAGTGGGTATTGTATCAAGGCCTTAGCCAGATCGAGGTAGGCTGTATGGACTGCCTTTCCTCACAATGGCTTTGGTGACTGTTTCAAGAAGTCAACCAAGTTTAAAAGGCATGATCTGCCTTTGACAAAGCCAAACTGGGTTGGATCCAAAGTCTGCAAATTCCCTATGTCTTTATTTATGAGGTCCATTATGATCCTCTCCATGGCTTTGCAGATAAGGCTTGTCAGGCTAATGGGCCGGTAATTTCCAGGGTCGGTGGAGGCACCGCCTTTGTGAAGTGGGACCACAGTTGCAGTGCGCCACTCCCTGGGTACGTATCCAGAGGTAAGACTTTGATTAAACAGCTGTCCTAGCTGTGGGTTTAATTCCTCATTGAGTTCGTGGAGCACACAGCCGGGGACACCATCAGGTCCCATGGATGCTGTGTTTTTTTGCTTTGGAGAGAGCAGTTCTCACTTGGGCGCTGGAGATGTTTGGGGGGCTGCAATCGTTTGGTATAGATATCTCTCCTTTTGGGGCTAGGCTTCACAATGATTCTCTGCTGATAACCTCTTGCAGGCTAGGCTTCACAATGATTCTCTGCTGATTTCTCTCCATTCTATTTTCAATGTAGTCATTGAGTTCCATGCGCAAATGGTCCTTGAATGGCTTGTTTATTGCAATATCAAGAGTCTGGAGATAGGCAGTCATTCCTGTGGGAATCATTATTTGATCTATTCTCCTCTCTGCTAGGAATTTCTTTGTTTTTTTAGTGCGGTGAGTGCTGGCTGAATCCCAGACTAGCATACCTCTTTTGCCACCTCACAAAACAAGTGGCAGCATTACATCAAGCCACTTCCTTATAACTGCTTGTGTGCACCAGGCTTTTTCAGTTTCAAGAATGTAAATGCCTGAAACACGTTCAATCATATCTTTCTTGCCCTTACTAATGATTAGAGGTGGGGTTTTCTTTCCATCTAGATGAATTGCCAAAATACAGGTAACATGTACACTCTCGTAACCAGTGGATGGAATGTAGATTGACAAGGCATCCCTCTGATCAATTGTTGTTTGAGATTCTTGGCCCATAAACACTACAGTTTCATCCATAGCAATCATGTTGGAGAGTTGGTATTTAGAAAAGTCAATGCCATCAACAAAGTACATGAACGCAAGTGCACTTCGGTATCTTCCAGCTTGAACAGTGTTGTTGATCTTCTTAGAGGCCGTTCATATTGCTGAAGGAAGCCATCCAGCCAATGTTGTGATGCTTTGAATTCTTCTGGGGATGTTTCTAACTGTGGTGCTATTACAAGGGCAAATGCTTGAATATCAGCCCTGCACACAACCAAAGCCTTTGCTCTCTTGCTAGAAATCCACTCACAGATGATGTCTTCAAGCTCAAGAAATAATGGTTACCGACCTGATCCACACTTACACTTCTTAGTGTTTCCCTCGTCAACTTGTTGACTGAGGTTAACGTATACTGCTCGCCATTTTTGGAACATTCAGAGATCTAACTTCTTCTCTTTAAAGAAAGACATCAGGTTCTTTCCATGGGAGTCCTCCATGATTCCTTTCTTGCACTCGACAGAATAGCTTTTTTTTTGCACTCATCTTGTCTGGGGGGAGTTAACTGAAGACTTACGTGACTGGAGTGGCAACACAAAATGGCACCAGTTATGAAGAGAAGACAATATCACAGCTGTTTGTTACCATGAGTGCACGCTTCCCACGTGTTGTCTGTACTTTGACCGATCAAAGTACGCCTGCGTGGGTTTATGGGCCAAGGATCTCAACCATCTAGTGTGAGTGATGGTTAGGGTTACAGTAAGAATCGGAACTGGGGCTTATTTTTGGGGTAGGGCTTATATCATGAACACCCTGGAAAAACCATCCTAGGCCTTACTCTCTGGTTAGGTCTTATTTAGAAAGAAATATGGTGTTTGTGTGTGTGTGTGTGTGTGTATATATATATATATATATATATATATATATATATATATATATATATATATATATACACATAGCCTTGTTATGTGTAGACCTGAGTGTTGTATATACCTTCCCAGACGTATCCCACCATATTTATCTGATATGTGTTTATATAGATATTTCAGCATACTGATTCAACACTATTTCCACTAACAAGTACTACACAAATGTAAAAGTGAAAGCAGTTGTTCACTACTATTCAGTATCTGTACTGACAGATATATTGGAAAAAACAACAAACGTCTTCAGAGCTGTATTGGCTTATTGGTTAACTGGTGTGACTATAGTGTACAGGGTCCTGGGTTCAAGGGCTGTTTATTTTGTAGCTAGGCAGAACAAAGACTGTTGGATACAGAGTGGTTAAGGCTGTTTTGAGCAGCTTTATGTGGGTTTGTGTGAGTTTGCCCGACGGTAATCGCTGCTAACGTATGGTTAAACAAATAAGCGCTTACACCATGTAAGATTCACTTACCATTGTGCAAATGTGCTTAGCATTTACATTTAAGCAATGCTTACACCTGCTAAGCATAGTTCAGCCCTGGTAACCAGTGCTCACATTCCAGTCTGATAAAATGGCAGGGTAATGACATATTTAATAAGATTATTTATTTCCATGTACATAATATGCTGTCATTGCAGTAGCAAGGGGTGTGAGTCTACTGTCTGGGACATCTGAATATATATGGCTTGTACAACAATCTTTTCCATTTTAATGTGTTTCATACATGGGTAGTATCCCACGTTATATGCAGTCACACTGGCATGTAGTGTATCATTACGTCACTACTGTTAACAGTGCTTTCCCAAGTAAGAGTAGATTGCAGATTGTAGTACTGTAACCAAACACCCCTGCATGCAGACATGAACTCTGAGTCCTGACTATCATGCTCTTGGTGTGTGAGATGTGTGTCATTAAGTATTTGCTACTGGATATTGATCTGACATGTGGATATTAACTGTAGACTACTGTATGTATAGGACATGTCATTGAGGGCTGCTGTCATGTAGTATTGGCATATCTAACAGTGTCAGATGTCTATCTGTCAAAACATTCATCCTAATGCATAACCAGTTGGCTAGCTGATGTCTGTCCTCTCTACAGATGTGGAGATGTCAGGTATCCATCTTGACTGCTTACAGGCAATCTATGCTTGACTGACACTGACTTGTCTGCCCAGCTGTGTTATGAATGCCACAGCTGAGAAACCCCACCCTGTATGCACCACATGCCATGGATACCTCATCTACACTACCACAGTCAACAGAACATGCTTGTGCACAGGTCTTCAAGACAGACATTGAACATGTTATGCAATATATGTCGCACACTTCAGTTGGAGCACCTCATTGACCCTCTGCAAGAGGCAACCAGATGATTGGATGTTGAATTTAACTCTCATTCTGAGGATCGCTCATGTGGCATCAATTGATAGATGGCCTGGCCTGCTGACAAATGGCTAGGAACACCTGCATCTATGGACCCGAGTACTGACAAATGTGTCAGCGTGCATTACTGAGAATAACAGTGTCTGTGTGTTTGCAAACCTGTAGTTGATAATACCCTGAGGGCTTTCTCACCCCCACTACACCCCCCATTGGCATAGTTAGAAATGGCTGCTACTGTAATGGACATTACATGTACCTTGTTACACTATTCATCCTATGGGCTACCGGGAGCTTGCAGTACCAGCATGGCACTGTTGTGCAAATGGGTAGATAGGCATGGGTTACCCTCTGAGTCCTGGAAAGTGTGTGTATGTGTGCAAGTGTGTATATTTCTAGGATACAGCATTCTGAGGCCAAATTCTCCTAAAACAGTACACCTTGCTATACAGTATAAGGGATAGTGATGTTGCTGACCATAGGAGAGCCATGACAAACCATCACCCAACTGTCTTTGTGGCATGTGCAAGAGATGCATATCCTTGTAGTACCACTCTTGAGATAGACAAGGGGTAGTATTGCAGTCCTGGTCAATGTGTGATTGTGGATATGTCAGAGTATTATCATGGGTTTCAGTGAGTAAAATATTCAATGTGGGGTGTGGGTGCTGGGTATACTGTCTTTACACCACAGTACCCCCAGTACATGTCCCAAGGTCCACTGTATGGGGACCATTGTCCCCATCAACCATACAGGTAACTGATTACACTATCCAGCCCAATGATGCATGTGCTGTGTGCAAATTGTCTGTAACAGAATGGATTCACTGACAAGGTAGTTAGCACTGATAAACCCAGGTCTCTCAGATGTGTCTATGACTGTTATGTGTTTGTTAATGTGTATATGATAGTATGTTACACTATGTATTGTTCATAAACAGTACAACCCCCATTACCATGTTGTACAAGGTCTGGTGATGTTCCTCACTTAACAAGTAACTTGAGACACATCTCATCATAAAAGCTGTGTGGTGTGTGCAATTAAGGGCACACACATTAGTAGCAATAAGTGCCTAGGTAGAGGTTCTACTCTCAGTGTTGCCAAGTAAGAGTGTGTGTGTATGTGAAGGGATCTACCTCATTTTGCAGAAAATACATGTCCCAGGAGGTCATCTGTCTGAGAACTAACTGGCCAATGCTAACATATCAAAGGTATCATCTTGTGGAAATTCATTCCATCAAAACTAGTAGTAGATGTGTAAATGCCCTCTTCCCCACAGTATAGCTGTACAGCGATACTGGGATTGGTATATATAGTTGGGTGAGAATCTTTGGACACAGCCGCCATCATTGGGGCTATTGTTGTGTGTATCCCCCCGCTTAGTCAGTTGTATTACTGCACAGTTCACTGTTCATGTTAACAGGTTAAGTAGTTGTCAATCACACTATCTGTGGTTCTACACCACCCCACAGCCTCCAAAGGGTAGGGCTGTGCCATCCACACCAGCACACCTATGTTAACCAAGTCGAAGATTGCATTACATTGGGGAAGGGGACATATACCCTGCCCTGTCATCATCAATGACATTAAACTAGCAGACTAATTATTTCCTGATGTGATGTTGTGTATACTCTGTCTTGGTGGAATTACATAGGCTAAAAATGGATTCCCTGAAAAAGTACATGCATCCATGTGTGCAGTATTCTCTGTGTATTGCATCAATACCAAAGCCTCTGTGTGTGTGTGTGTGTGTGTGTGTGTGTGTGTGTGTGTGTGTGTGTGTGTGTGTGTTTGTTATACACAAACATGTGGTGTGTACCACCCAGTACACTTACCATTGTCCACTGTAGAAGGGCTGCTGACATCAGCCACCATGCACTCACCTGTATACACCCCTCAGACCTATCAGCCATGTGGCACATGCAGTAACTGTTATACAGACCTGTGACTTGTGTTCAGCTGTAACCAGGGTATGGCACAGTCAATGTGTTACCACAGTGCTATACCCCTTGTAGGAAACAACAACAGACCAACATCCTGCTGACACATAGAAACCTAAAACACAAATGGAATACATTATGGAGACCACAATCAGTCAGTGTTAATAACAGCTATAATGCATCATGGCTGGACAGCTACACATTCTAACATGTAAGCATTAAACTTTAGTGCTGAAACCATGTCACACAGCATTACATTGGTACACCTTAGTACATTCACCATGTGCATCAAAACCGTATTAGCCTGCCCCTGCATCAATGTTACGGATAACAGGGATGTGGCACAGGTATCATCATATGTACAGGGTTTGTTGTGGGTTTTCCAGAGACGTAGGCTGAGCTATTTGGTTGACATCATGTGTGTGTGTGTTAGGGGGTTTCATTATTAATTGAGCTGTGCAGATGTGGTGAGTGTAGGCATGGGTGTCCCTATCTCTGTTGGTGATGCATGTGCATATGCAGGCACGATGTTCTGCCCTGTGACTGCCCTATACAGGGGTTTGTTGGACAGCTGCAGACCATACCTGGCAGGGTGTGCAGTTCACCATCTACGGCCACAGACACAAGAACTGTGCCTGCCAGAGGTTCCACTGGCACTACCAGGTACAAGGCCAGATATGGTACTCTCCCCTGAAGATGACAAATGTCTGCTGGATGGATCTGGGTCCCTCTTGGGACTGGCCAAGGCCACATCCACATGGCCTGCTATGTTGTGGTGTGGACAGCGACCCCCTGCAGTGCTGGTACTGCCACTACGGGAGCTGCTCTGACTTGTTGCACATCCACAGTGACCTCCACTTGTTGGTGTTGCTGACCTTCATCCACATGGCTGTAGCACTACTCTCACCATATGCTCAAGCACAGACATTGCACGGTTGAGGATTCCCACCATCTCAACCATCTATCCAGGACCTTTGCAATATAACGGTGGGCACCTGCAAGATCACGGATGTTGTCAATAACAGCAGAATGAGTAGCCTTCTGGAGCCTGTCTGGTATAACATTCCATACATACCTGTGCCTCCATTACAACGTGAAACATGTGTCTGGTGACACCTGCTGTGACATTTCTGCCAGGGACATGATGACCAGCAGCCCTCCTATAAGCACCCCTGTATATCTGCCTGTGTGGTACCCCGCTGGTCATCCAGCTATGGCTGCTGTGTCTAGACACACTTGCCATAGTCACCACACTGTCCTGTCCCATGCCACCACCTGCTAACTGTCCCTCATCTATGGCCACTGGTGATGGGGTATGTATAGGTAATATGACTGTGCGAGGATGGGGTGGATAACAGTGGGATGTCAACCGATGGCACAGCTTCAGCCCCTGACAACCCTGCCTGTGCCTAACCATACCTATCATCATTGTCAGAGTCTGAATGGACACTAACATTAGTCTGCCTGCAGGAGGGACCCTGACCCACCTCGACACCTGGGAGGGAGGAACAAGTAATGCACTTCAAGACCTGTACATCATTGCTTAACTGTACACACACTCACACAAATACACACACACACACACACACACACACACACACACACACACACACACACATACACACACACACATGCACACACATGCACACACACACACACACACACACACACACACACACACACACACTTACTTATAGGTGAGGTGGCACAAAGATATTACGCACAGACCTCTCATTATCCATTTCTCAACATGCATGACATATGGCACTCAATAGCATGCAGTGCAGCTATAGTTAATCCCTGTTACCAACATTATACATCTCTGTGATGCATGGGTTGTGTTTTTAGGTGATGCATGGGTTGTGTTTTTAGGTGATGCCCCTTCCCCTGGAACACACTATACCCATGTGCACAGTATTGCTTAACTGTACACACACTCACACAAATACACACACACACACACACACACACACACACACACACACACACACACACACACACACACACACACACACACACACACACTCACACAAATACACACACACACACACACACACACACACACACACACACACACACACACACACTTACTTATAGGTGAGGTGGCACAAAGATATTATGCACAGACCTCTCATTATCCATTTGTCAACATGCATGACATATGGCACTCAATAGCATGCAGTGCAGCTATAGTTAATCCCTGTTACCAACATTATACATCTCTGTGATGCATGGGTTGTGTTTTTAGGTGATGCATGGGTTGTGTTTTTAGGTGATGCCCCTTCCCCTGGAACACACTATACCCATGTGCACAGTATTGCTGTGCACCTGTTCGGCACCCTGACATGTACTGTGCACCATACCTCACAGGTGTACATGCCACTGGTGAATGTGTATATGTGTGTCAATTATGTTTTCTCTGCTGCTCACAGCCACTATGTGTTTGTCCGACACATACCTGGGATGATATGAGGACAGATGTCAATAGTGAATGCCTGATGTCTGATTTGCAGATCTCATCATCAGCGGTGCATGTATGAGCAATAAAATACAATTACACTGACAACCTTCAAAGTTTACTGTGGCTATGAGGAGTGTACACACCCTTATTAATATGGCACTCTCTTCCCTGATAATCCATGGAGCCACAATACTGCATATGTTAACATTACACAAACCTGATATGTGACATATGACCTGTGCAATCAAATGCAGTATCGAATAAATGTGTTAGTTATGCAGATGCTGATTAAGATGCATACAATATGTGGGTGCATAAGCGTACACACCCTTAACATGATGGTTTGTTGCATCGACTGTTAAGTGTACTACAGCAGTCACTATTCCTGGAAGGGGTATGCTAGCATGGCCCATCTACACTTGCCAGTATTTGGTCACTCCACCCTACAAATGTCCCCCAACTCTGCCAGATTGCATGGTCAACTCATGCGCACAGCCCTTGGAGGTCACACAGTGCTTTCACTACTGCTGTGGAGTCAGGGTTATGTCTGCCACAATTTATGACCTTGATTGTGTGCAAATACAGCCATTCTTAGTGAGCTTTGGATGTCTACTTCAGTTCACTGTTTTGTTTCAGGATGACACCTCTCTCCATCCTCAGCCTTTTTGCAGATGCATGACAACTATGGACCACACATGAGTGTCATTTTACAGTGTCCAAAATTTAGAACACCAGGTGTACCGGCCTAGTCCCTGCTAATGAACGGCAAACATACAGGTGTACACTGGCACCAGTAAGGTATAGCTGGAGATGGTGGGCCTGAGGTGGAGTGAGGTGTTGCTTGTGCAGCACATCTATCTTTATTAATACTGTCTGTATTTTTCGAACTTGGTCTTAGTACACCATTACACATTGCAACACATGCCTCTGGGGGACTTTTGATGTTAATCATATGCTATCTGTAGAAAGCCCTGGATGATGTTTCCTGTGGAACAACTTTCCCATATGATTACCCTAACCCATAGACCACACTTATGCAGAGTCCAGCCAGTTGTCGACACAGGTACTGCACAGCCAGTACTTGCTAGACATTCCTGAAACTCTCTCAGTGGTGTGGTATGTTTCTAGGCAGCCTTCATGACCAGTTTGCAGCATGTGTCGTCATCTGTCTTGGATGACCATCTGTTTATTTTTTACATTAATGTTGTCCCATACTTGCTCATCACATACATAACTGTCTGCACTGTTTGCCATGGTATATGAAATGGTGAGGTAAGGCTATATCTCCCAATCCTGAGTGCTACCTGTTAGATATGGGATCCATTCCATGGTTTGTAAGATGTTTACAAGCCATGGCTGCCTCTGTTGCAGGTGATTGGACAAATGTCATGGACATACATCTTGGACAGCAGACCATTTCTTGGTGTGACTTTGAGGACCTGTACATGATGGAAGGTGCATACTCATGAAGAGCGAATGCTGTCAGTACCTCAATAGCTGCTTCCACAATATGTTATTTGAAGTGTGTGCACACATATGCTTCCAGTGTTTGTTAAGGTATGTATTCCCCATATTTGATGTCCTAATATAGGATTCCATATTACACATTCATTGCTCATGTTAGGATCACATTACAGGTTGTAAAGGTTGTGGAATGTGGTATTGTGATATGCCATTGTGTAGATCTATAACAGTTGCCATTGAAATAGAGGTATATACACTGTTGTAGCCACTGTATAAGGGTAATGTTTCAGAGATGTTTCTACTCTAGACCATTTGTCCCACCATTATGTGCATCTCTGTGCACACATCTTGCAATGACAGGTTGTTAGTTATATTGCAGGACTCTTACATACCCTTCAGATTTGCCACCATGCTGATCACTGTGATGCAGTGCAGTTAACAGCAACAAGAAGTGAACATGTACAGCATGCATTATGGGAAGGTGTGTTAAATGTGTGCATGGCAAATACCATGGCCATAACATGGCAGTTGTATTGGCAAACCTGAACAAAAAACCACGATACTCACTAGCTTCATGCTGCTGTCCCAGAGATTTAACAGAGTGACCGACATAGTTGTATGAGAGATGTGATGTCAGCAGCCACACCTGTGGCATTGGTACAAGGTGGGAGCAGCATTTCAGTACATCAACAATACAAACCAACAATACTACAGATTACGCAATCTGTTCATTACTACACTGCAGCAACAGACTATATTTATATTTTATCTTACATATGTATGATGAAACTTTACAGCTGCAGATGGATAAGGAACAGTGGTCTACTGATGTGCTTTGTGGCCTTACCTGCATGCTCCACGTCCATTGTGTGGGTAGCACCCACCTCCACAATGCTATCAGCTGGTTCTTGGCTTTGCTGGCGGGCAGGTGCCCCGAGGCTGGCAAAGAGCTCCTCAACATGTGTCGGGGGGTGGCTGGATGACAGGACCACCACCTGTGGCTAGCTGGTCCCTCCTAACTGCAGCAGCATGCTGACTGTCATGGCGGAGGAGGCCAGTGCATGCGATGTCAGACCTGCTCATAACTGCAATTATGCAGGCCAACATCATTATCCTGTGGACGAACTCATTCCACATGTTAGTCCTCTCCTGCAGATCATGGGCTGTACGGCTAAAGAGGGGTTGGTAGTGCTGCACCAGGTAGTTAATAATTACATAATTTTCTGGGTGGAATACACTGGCAGCCGCTCTCTACACATGGTATCTGAAAGAAATTAAGAGGAAAAAAGGTCTGAGGACCTCATACTGCAAGGATATCATAGTTGTTAATTGACATCTCTGTCTCCCCCCCACCATATCTGCAGCAATAATCTGAACACACAACTCAATGGGTAAGTTTACATCAGACCTACCATTGGGACATATATTGTATTGTACGACAAATATTGAAATGTGTTTCTAATCATGTTCCATGTTGCAACACTATCATTGGTGGCCTCTTGCTAACAATGTCACCTGCATGCCATTATAAGGGCCACGATGGTTCCATATATGTAAGTGTTCTGTTTGCTACAGATCTGGTGTTTTGTGTTAATGGGGATATCTATGCATGCTGTTAAAATTAATCCTGGATTGTGTGCACTATTACTACCCACATATGTTCAAAAGCTGTGACACAATAGCATGTATGGGAAGGTTGTTCCCAGCAAAAGCATCTCCCCACCTCATCTGGCCATGTTACCAGGCCACAGCACATCTGGGTCCCACCCCGGGACCTCATCATCTGCTTGTTCTGCACTACCTTCAGGAGTAACCACCTCAGGGGATGGTGCTTACCCCCCCACACCGGAGCACACACAGACAGGATCCTGGCACCTGAAGTCAGGTCCAGGGTCTGGTGCATAAGGATGTCCACAGAGAATTGGGGGATCTGCTACACCACCTTGAGGCCATCGATACACAATTACAGGGTCTGCATGCTCCTTCTTCTCAGCCCCCAGCTAAGCCATCTGCAAAGCTGCGAAGGTGCAGTGGTGACTGCCCATTTGTGGGGACCTTGGCCCCACTGTTTCTGTGTTGGGGCTCATGGGCTTCCACTTTCCAAACACCCCTCCCCATTGAAGGTGTTTACCCACCACATGTGTCATATGCCACCCCTGTATGCTGTCTTGCCTGTCTTACAACCCAGCCTACCTCCCCAAATATACCTACTATCCTTCCCCAACATCCTACTCTCACCTTCACAAACAGAGGGCAATGTGTTCCAAACATGGATTTCACACCAGACATAACTGTCCATTTCGCACCCGCTTACAGCTGTAAATATATGTGTGTGTATAGATATGTGTGATATTTTCTCAGCAATGTCCTGTATGTATTCCAGAGCTTGAACCACAAAGTTTAGCTCCCATGCTGTATGTTTAAGCTTTTGAAGGGCGGTTATTAATGCACGTGTTAAGTATTCAGTTGAGCGTGAGGTTCGCAGCCTGATAAATTTCAACATGAGTAAATGGAAGGCTCCGGGGGAAAAATCTGAATGAAGGCATCACAGACTTCTTAATTGGGGAATGAAAAAGCATTTTAGTTGCATTGGCTTCTATCAGCTGTCACTCTATTCGCACGAATCAGACAAATGAATGAGAGGAAGAATCTACAACATTAAGAGACTTCTATGCTTATCTTGCCACAAACACATAACGCTCTCTAAACGTATATCGGGAAAGCATATACTGGAAGGAGCTCTACCAGAATTATGTAGAGAAAGGACTTTTTTTGTTTCTTACCTTGTATTAACAAATCAAATTGTAGTAAACTTTTTAAATTTAGTTTTGCACAACCATATGATTAAGTAGCATTTATTTTTTTTTTTACAGTAGAACATTTTTTTCTTCCAAAAATACATGATTTGACAACAGAACAGATGTTGGCATAGCCACACATCCCTGACATCTTTATTTTTTTCTTAGCCTACTAGTATCAATATTTAAAACAATGCCCTTGCATTTCAGCTGTGTCCCTGATTATTGTTATAACTGTGAAAATATCAAGAACTCTGCACCGCAATGCAGATGCGTTTAACTATTGTACTATCCTCCTATCAAGTTTATTCACTACTAAACTGATGTGTCATTTGTTTTCACTGTCAGATAATCCCTTCTTATGAGGCATACATCTGAAATATCCAGATTTTTGCCGCATGTCCGGGTTTTGCCATGTGTGTGTATACACACACACACACACACACACACACACACACACACACACACACACACACATATATATGTGTGTGTGTGTGTGTGTGTGTGTGTGTGTGTGTGTGTGTGTTTCTTCTTTTCCTCATTTTGTTTTCTAGCAAATCATTGAGTGGTATAGTCACTAAGTACAGATGTTTCAGTTTTCAAATCCATATTCTTCAAAAAAGTTTGTAAGAGAAACATTTTAAATCCATCCTTGAGTTTGGCCCTTTGTACCTCTATTGTGTCTATCTTTGTCCAGAATTCTTGTGTAAAGAAGTTGAGAGGTATTGTTTAGAGAATGCTGTGCACCATTTTCTGTTTTCTTGTTTACAATTTTCAGAGAATGCTTACGCTGTCATCAGTGCGAGCTTTTGAAGTGGTTGTTGCAGACTAGAACCTGTTGAAATATTTCGCTGTTTCAAAGTACATGTTTATATGCTTTTTTATGGTTAAGCAACCCTTAAGAATACTAAAAGTTGACAGTATAAGTATTGCTAGTCCTCATCAGCATAGCTATCAACCAATCAGGGACAAATCTCAACAGAATCGGGGAACAATCCAAAAAAAAAAAATCGGGGGCACTTTTACACTATTAGATCTATTAACTCAAGACATTAACAGAATAAGAGAATATGAATTAATATACATTTCTTGAAGTAAAAAAAGTTTGCATTTAGTAATTAGTCATTATTTATCAACTATAATTCACTTA
This sequence comes from Protopterus annectens, assembly GCF_019279795.1. Classification (NCBI taxonomy): domain Eukaryota; kingdom Metazoa; phylum Chordata; order Ceratodontiformes; family Protopteridae; genus Protopterus; species Protopterus annectens. Next base: position 900,579,032 of record NC_056734.1, on the reverse strand, counting down.
CTTTCTGCCAAAAGACACCAGTGTTAGGATAGATTAAGAGGATCAGACCTGAAATTTAGGTCAAAATCATACAGTTGAGAGGTATGTTCATCATAAAAATTCACTCCTGGGGTATGCCTATGTCCCTTATGGACCGAGGCAGTCTGTAAAATGATTTAGGGCTCCAAAACCCAAAGATACTACCCCATCCCATATCTGAGGAATTAAGATATAATACTCTTATATCCTGGGTATTATTGGCTAGGCTTGTTAAGGCTGTTGTGCCATTAGCCTAGTAAACACCTATGAACCTATGAACCTAAACATATCGTGCAGCACAGTCATTCAACAGTAGGGAAAATGTATTTATATATATATATATATATATATATATATATATATATATATATATATGTATATATGTGTGTGTGTGTGTGTGTGTGTGTGTGTGTGTGTGTGTGTGTTTGTATGTATGTAGAGTCAAACTGTAAACAAACTCCTGAAAAACAA
>NC_056734.1:900511043-900573543 GCF_019279795.1 Protopterus annectens | reverse complement strand
GCAGACAGGGGTGCTGTATGACACATGGGGGGTAAACACCTTGACAGGGAGGATGGTTGGGAATCCGAGGCTCATGAGCACCCCAGATGGTAGTAGTGGCACTGATGTCCCTACCTGATGGCAGTCACCAATAAATACTCCTTCACAGCCCCGAAGGTGGCTGTGCTGTGGACTGGGCTGGAGGGGCTGCCTACCCCTCTAGCTGCACCAGCCTGCCCTCCACCTGGCACAGGTGGTCATCCAGTTCCGTCTGGAGAACACTGTGCACCATGCCGCAGACCTCGTCCCAGGTGACAACATCCTCACCATGCCCACTTGCGGGGGGAGCAAGCCCCATCCCCTGCAGTGGTTCTACCTGAGGGTGGTTCAGGACCAGCAGATAAGGGAGGTCTGGGTTGGGTCCCAGACGTGCTGGGACCTGGTACCTCAGTGCTGGGATCTGCCTTCCCATATGTGCTATTGTATGGAAATTAACAAAGAATATTGGTTAGTCATGCACAACACATTGCAACATTAGTCAAAATAGCATGCATGGATATTCACTTTTACCCAAAACAGTGCAATTATATCAGTGCCATAGCAAACAGAACCCATGCATATATGGAATGGCATTCAGAGTTGCAATAGCATGCCAGTTACTGGTATGTCAGGCAGGAAATAAAATGATTATTCAAGAGGGATTATTAGTATGCACACAGTTTAAACAATGATAAACCAAATGGAACAACAGTCCCAACAGTAGAGGTTTGTTTAGGCACATACCCATGTTGGTTTCAATGTGTTGGTTGGATCATTTGAGTGGTGGGGGAAAGGAGCAAATTCAATTGACAACTGCTATCAAGTATATTTGTCAGTATACTACTATTCACTACTCTACATTCTGACCACACTTACACTCTACCTGGACCATGGGGCTGCTACAGCACACCAACAACTGTAGATATCAACAGAGCAAGTGTACTCTTATTTTAGTTTACACATCAGACCTGTTTCTATACCAATTTCTTTACCTATGGGCCCTTTGCAGATGAACTGTGTGCACATTACATTGCTGTTTCTACACATATTTCAGATTTATGTATTAGTTGCAGGCTCTGGAGTGTGTGTTGTGACATTCTCTGTGAGCAGGTTTCTTGGCAAATGGGGAACTATCCATGACAGTGTGACAATTGAGGGGCTTGTCTTGGCCAAACTGCAGAGTGTGGATGTCTAGCATGCATCTATTTGTAGGACTGGGGCTGATCAACACAGCAATTGTACACCTTATACACATCAAACTAGTATTTCTATTCAGATTTCTTCACCTGTGTGCCCTGTATGGGAAATGTATGTGTTGCAATACATTGTTTTTTCTATTAAGATTGCAGTTTACAACTGTAGAACTAGACTGAGATGTTAGTGGTGGTCCCTGGATTTGAACCGTGGTGTGTGTGCAAAATTGAACTACAGACCTAGTCCTTATTAAACTGAGTTACTGGTGAGCTGTTGTGTGTTGCTTGTGACATTTCTATCTAGTATATATTTTTGTGCACAGTACTTTTATTATGACATGTTATTTGTTTCCCATTTTCAGTACAAATTATGCATACCCAACAGACATCGGTGTCACTGTTTGTGAAACATGTGCACATTAGCTGGATTGCACATTTGACTGTTTTACAACTACATACTGCAATTTAGATTCCTGAGTACACAGTGTAGGTTTTAAATCTGCACCTATTAGCCTTATACATGTTTCAGTACATTCACAGCTACATACAGCTGAAATTGAAATGTTAACACAGGACAATGCAGCAGACAAACAAGTAAAATACATTCTGATGGAAATATGTATTTTTGCTTTTTTCAGTTATTTAACATGCCCATTCTAAAGTATGCAGACAAGCAGTGCTAAATCAGTTCACCTCAGTTAATTAATTCTACAGGACATGCACATTTCTATTTTTCAGGTACAAGTGAGATGACACGCACCAGTGTTTGGGTCACCTTTATTAGTTTTGACATACATATCTGTGTACAACTCAGAAATTCACAATTACTATTCCTGCAGGATCTGCATAGGGGAATGCTTTTCATTTCTAAGTGTTACAGTAGCCCTGACATGGCACTTTCTTGGCAGGCACACTCAGACACACTTATGCATATTCTAATGTTCCTCTTCTGCATATTGTACCTTGTTTGCTACTGACATCTGTATTACATAGCAGCTAGGAATACTCCTTTGTAATGCTGGCAGCCTGACACAGGCATTTATTCCTGACTTTTACAGCACAATTATATATATAGGCAGTACTACCAGTACTATAATTTTGATTTCTTACTGCTAATATTAGGAGGTATTCTGTACTCACCACACTGCCGATGCAGCCGGGCCAGTTACTGGGAATGAGCTTCAACATTCTGGGACCTCTCCACAGCAGCTGTATGGGGAGAGATCACACATTAATCACGCCTGCACAGTCACAAGTTGAACTTTTTCTATACTTAGAGATACATAAGACTGCATACTTACAGACAGGTGGGACATCCTGTGCTCGTGCTTCTTGGATCCACTTGTCCAAGAGTGCACCCCTCCTCTGCTTCAGATCATACTAGTGGTGAAGTACCTGCTCACCAGCCCGGGGTATGCCAGTGGCACTGGTGAGATCACATGCAAGCTGGTCCCATGCCTCCGCTTTGTACTGCAAGTTCTGGTACTGGCCCTGCAACAGCCTGCTGTCATGGTGTTTTACTAGGAGCCCAACCATGACCCTGGACTCCTGGATGCCCCAATGTTGCGCTCGGAGGCAAACACCTTCACCAACACCAGACACTTTGGCCCTGCTGTGAGCAATCCCAAATGGTTATGGCTGTATTCCCACCTCTGTGGTTTAAATAGGGCAGTTTTCCTGCACTTTTTCTTGATTGGCTGGTTTTAATATGCTGAACTATGCTTAGCTCTGTGAAAAACAACATATCAATGTTTACACCAGGTAAGCACAGCTGAAAGCCGGTAAGCAATGCTTACACTAGCAAACATTGCTTAAAATCTATTTTTTTCATTAAATTTATAAAGTACTTTTTACAGTTATATTTTACATATTCCTACCCCTACTGTGCTATACATAAGTCATTTGAGTGACATCTATCATTCAATTTCCTTAAAAGTTTTTAAATAAATTGACAGGGGGATTCGAAACAAGCATGTTCTACATGCTAAACCATGGCAGTATCATTATGCTCCAGCCACTTGATGATATTTTGTATTACAGTAGCACTTGTCTATCACTATCAGGATTTCAGTCAGACTAAGCATAGCGGTGTGCAACGCAAACAAGCTGTGCACTGCTTAATCTTTGGATTTATTTGATGAAAAAAAAAATTTTTGTATTGTTATTGTTTTCCTCTTGCCCTACTGTTCCATGCATGTAGGGCAAGAGTGCATACATTCGGGGGTATGCACTTGAAGGCTACTGCCTTCTAGGTGTTTGTGTTTTTTTTTTCAGTGTCCACGGACACTGAAATGTTAGCTACTTACATTTCAGTGTCTGCGGACACTGGTTTAGTATATAATATTAGAGCCAGGCTCTAATATTATATACATTGACACTCATCTGTGTCAAAAAGTGCTGTACAGCACTTTCTGAGTGAAGGGGGCATGTTAAATGTGCAGGCACTGCTGACACATGCCCCCTGCTCTTGCTCCTGGTTTGCGTCCATTTACATTAAATAGCAGCATACCTTCATGCATATGCAAGGCGCGCTGCTATTCTAAATGGACACGGACCACTCCTTGCAAGAATAGTCTTATTCTTTCACAGAGTTTTGTGAATCCTGGGGACTGTTTTCAATAATAAACAAAAACTATCAGTCCAAGCAGAAAAAACTTAAATGGTACCCAAGCAAATATAAAAGAAAAGTACACAACAAGTAAATCATTGATAATCTAAAAAGGATTTATAGAAAACTGGGATACAAAGCAAAAGTAATATTAAAACAATCTAAAACGAAGTCAATACATTTTGGAGAGGGATTCATACAGAGCCTGCTGAACATAAGAATTTGCTAAATGGATAAACAAGTTAAAAGAAACATTAAAAAACTCTGACATAGAGGATATGAACTGGGATGAAGTAACAGTCAGAGAATGAAGACAAAACTAAGAAAGGTATAGTACCTAACTTCTGGCTAAAGGTATTAATTTTTTTTATAATGTTGTAGCCTGAGTAAAAAATATTTATATATCCACATTCCAAAAAAGACACCAGCTTGGTTAACAACATAAAATCAAATTCCTCAACAGGGAACTAGAAACTCATTCAATGAACTATACACTGTTAATTTTCCTTCTGACAGTATCTAATTTATGTACTGAATTTCACAATTTCAGAGTATACTACCACAGAGAAAAAACATTAAATCATGTAAAAATAACTAAGGTATAATAAAAGAAAGTCAACAGAGAATACAAATGTGGCAAAATTTAAGTATGGCAAGGATAAAGTACAAAAAAATACAGCTTCCCATATTCATGGATTATGGAATGAGTACAGATATATAAGATATACCTTATATTGATATATTGTGGTGACTATGAAATAGAGGTAAACCTCTTTACAATGAGTCATAATAAAGTTCAAATTAGTAATCCAGGGATAAGTAATGCAAACTTGTTCATAACTTTGTGGGAGGAAGAAAATATTTTTTTCACCCATTATATATCTTGTGTCAAATTTCAGAAGAGTTTTATTGATGACATTTTGTTTTAATATGGTCAGAAATAAAATAAGAGTTGTTTCCAATATTTACATCATGTGCACAGACACTTGCAGAGGTACAAGAAGGGTAATGAGGGCAGCAAAGAAGAACATAAAGGCAGTTGACAGACGGCATTAAGAATAGAAACTAGACCTTTAGAAAGAGAAATGGAGAGGCAGATCTGACCAGCATAAGCAAAGGTAAGAGGGGTATCTCAGAAGACTTGGCAAACGCAGAGGTACTGATGGAGTACCATGCTTCAGTCTTCACAAAGTAAACAGAATGACATTTCAAATGGGAGACAGAATAGAATGCGGAAAACAGCAAACATTAGGATAGTGAGGGAAAAGACAGAGAAGAAACTAGCACCATTAGGAGGCATAAAGCAAAAGGACCATTTGGAGTTCTTCCCAGAGTCTTCAGAATGTAGGCAGTGTGCTTACAGACCTCCCTGAATAAGATCTTCAAATGATCACTGGCAACTGCTTGAAATACTTGTGAAATGGAAGGCAGCAAGTGTGTACCCTTGTACAAGGGGGAGTAGCAGAATCTGTGCAACTGTTGATCTGTTAGCTACAATGTACAGGCAGAATAAATTTTGTAGAGATACCTAAAGGAAAGATTGGCAACATTTCTACAGACAATAATCTCCGGGACACCAAACATGGGATGATAGCCAGAAGTAGCTATCAGTCAAACTTGGTTCAGTTTAATGACTGGCTTATAGGGGAACATGACAGGGGACTACTGCTATGCATTGTCTGACTGGACTTCAGCAATGCCTTTGACTCTATCCCACATGGGATGCTGACAATAAAACTAGAATATTGAGGAACTGGATTACTGCAAAGTCTGTTGTATGAGAAATTGAGTTCAGCCACTGGAATAGTGATTAGTGAAGTACTTTACAGGTGCATCCTGGACAAACTGCTCAATGTGTTTGTCTCAAACCATGCAAGGAAGGACAGGGTCTGACTGCATTTTGATAATACAATGATAAACACAGCAATGGAGGATGAGGGAAGAGTCTAGGGAAGGATTGGAGAAGGCTGACCAAGTGGAGAGAAAAGTGGCAAATGAGAAGTATTGCATCTGGTTTCAAATAACTCAACTATACATACCACTGGGAAAAAGTGAAGATTATGGCAAAAAAGTAGGAAGTGGATCTATGTGGTGCTGATAATACCTGGATTTGACCACCAGGAGTAGATTGTGAGTTCTGTGGCAGCAGCAAGCAGAATGATGGGAGAAGTATCAAGGGGATCAATTCCGGAATTGACAAGTTAATCCTTCCATTGTACAGCTACTTCTTCAGACCATGAGGTGAGAACCACATTTACTTCTGAAAAACCATATAAAGAAAGGGACATCAAACTGTAGAAAGGAATCCAGAAAAAAAAAAAACAAAAGAAAGAGCCATAAGATTTGACCAAAAACTAGAGGAACTAGAGCTAATTTTACTTGATTCCAAAAGAGAGTGGATGGATATAATACTGATACACAAGCTTACCTTAGGAAGATATGAAGAAGTCATCATGAACAAGAAGCACAGAGTGATAAAGAGAAGGTACAGGCATCAAACTCTAGGGGAAACCTTCACCCCTTATATCTAAAAGTACTTTAGCACAGAGGGGGTTGTTTAATCATGGGAACAACTATCTGGAAAGACAGTGGAGAGGAAATCCATAGAGACCTTCAAAATGGCATGGGGCAAGAGGTGAAAGGGTAAGGAAGAATGTCAAGATGGATGAGAGTTAGTTGTTACATGCATTTAAATGGTGAAGAAGACAGACTTATTTGCCTTCTTTTGCCACTAAGTAAATGCAACATGATGAAATGTGTCATGTAATGTAAAGAGAGATATTTCCTAAAGTGACATAACAGTCCCACTACTCTATGATGCAAGAATACCTGGCACCAGACCACCATAGATAGGACACAGAGGGATCACCTCCTGCCAGCTTAGGACACTGGGGCTAATACATGGAAGCTTCTTTGTGCTAGGATAGGGTACTATAAATGTTGCCCCGTGGATGAAAAAAACTGCTGTGGTTTTCCATATTAGGGTGATGAGATTAGTCTGCAGGGATGGGAAAAAAGTATCCCCCCAGAGAGGAAAAAGCCACTTGAAAATTATCAGGAAACCAAGCTACCCAAGTTCTTAGTGTAAGATGGGAGGGACTGTTCACCAAGTGACCATTTGATCAGCCTCTGTCATAGACTCTGTGCCTGCCTATCATCCATTTAACATCCAATGTATGAGAATGAAGGGGAATAATAATCAGAAGAGATCAATCAGTGGCTCACTCTCACATTAATCAAATCCTCAAGGCTGGTTCTCCCACTGGAATTAAAGAGAAGAATGAACCAGGTTCCCCAATGATGCAGAGCATCCAAATGATAGCTGGTGAGATGGCCAGGATCCTTATTTTAAGCAGTAATGGAACTAGAGCAGGCAAAGTTAATCTGGCTCTGTTCTTATGGCATCTGTGAACAACTTCCTTTTCTAGAAAAGTGAGAATCTAGATGAAGAAACTTCTGATACAGAGAAGTCCATTCCCCATGCAGCAGGACAGTAAGCAAGAACTACAACCATTGCCCAAAAAGCCACATCCTGTCAACTGTTTTTTGCATCAGGAACTTTTCCAGACTTTCTCTAAGCTGAAATGGTATTAGCTACCCCGTGTCACAGCCAAAGAGTATGTTTGCTGCCCTGACTAGTGCATCCAACTCAGACTCAGAATCTAGCCTGTGGCACCACAAGCATAGTAGTCATTAGAAACAAGATGAGATCTTCCTTAAATGTGGATTCAAGGCTTCATGCATATTCTTTAAGAAATCCAGTAGGATGGTATGAAACCTGGATAGGTGAATTTCACAGTTAACAATTCTAATCTCTAACATGGCAGTGTAGCAATCTTCTTACCTAAAATTGAATCACTCTTTTCTGCATGACCGCATCACCTAAAGCCAATTTTTACACTGTCAAGTGGCTAGTCCTGACAAAATGCACAGCCTGTGATCCACGTTGGCCTATCTTGAGGACACTGTGCACCATAGTTGATGCCCAAAACAATTGATCTATGAAACTTTTCCCCTTATTGGGTATGACTTAGAGGCTGTGTATCTGCCCACAGCTCCAGTCTTGGGTGAGTTTGAGGTGGAAACACTCAACATGTTTTAGGGAGGAACCCCACAGAGACCAAGGGAGACCATGCAGACTCTTATACTCATTAGCTGGAGGTCACGATCGAACCTTGTACCTGGTACAATGGAGATGAAGACCTTAATCATTATGCCATCTGGTCTCTTCTTACCAAAGGTTTCTCCCTTCAGAAATTACCTTGTCTCATATCTTGGAGGGATGGCAGTATGGCTTCTGTAACCCCTTTAGGGTGATTGAGATGACAAGGAATTAAGCCTTTTGATGACTGCAGAAAACATTACTTCACTCTTTTGGAAGCATAACAAGGACTGGCTGTCCTGCTTTCTGCTTGAGCAAGGGGGAAGAATCCACTAAAGAAGAAGTCTTCATTCCATGAGAAGTAGGAAGAGTCTTAGGGCACTGAAGTATCTGCTTTCTTATAGATGAAGGGTTTGCTACTGAAATTTCCCTGGGAGCCAGCAAGGGAGGCATCTTTGTGCCATCTGAATGCTGTATATCATGACAGAATTCTCCTCGGAGCCAGCAGGGGAAGGTCTTGAGATGTGCCATCTGAATGCTGTATATCATGACAGAATTTTCCTCGGAGCCAGCAGGGGAAGGTTTTGAGATGTGCCATCTGAATGCTGTATATCATGACAAAATTCCCCTCTGAGCCAGCAGGGAAAGGATCTTTGCACCATCTGAATGCTGTATATCCAGTTTTGCATCTGGTCCATACAAGAGTACAACAGATGCATGTGAAATGCCATGAAACTGGGACTGTTGCACAAGTCTGCATGTGTTAATGGCGGCAACAGACCTAGTACTAGTTTTTCACTAAAGTCTTATAGGGTTAACTCTATCAACTCTGACTGTAACTCCCCCCAACTGTCAAACAAATGCCTGATTCCCTCACTATTTGGACCTTGGGCCTTGGCAGGTTCTCTGACCAGTTCAGCTGAGCTGAGGGAAAAGATTTTTAAAGTAGAAGCCTTGCTTGTGATTATAGTCAACACAGGACTATCTAACTTGAGGAGGCTGATCCCTGTGGCCAGACTATACAGAGTGAAAGCTAAGCTAATCATGCAGGGAAAATTGTGGTATAGACATCCTGGGCATTACTTCCCTAATGATGAGTCCTACAGGTGTAACTGTTGTTAACCTCAATTCCTAAACAGAAATAGACTAGAAAGACTAGAAATGGATGCACCCTCATTAACAGAGCACAGTACTCATTCATGTTAAGCCCAGGAGAGCAGGGATAACCTGGCTCTATCTATATGAGACAATGGGAGCACACTTTTCTATTGTTAATACTTATGTGGATTCCCAATTCACTGAAGTAAAATGATTGTCTGACAAATAGCTAAACATTGTGCCAAATTCTGAAATTGTCTCCTTGTACCAAAGTTCAGTAACTTCTGAGTTAGCAGTATATACAGAGAGATGTGCTGTGGGAGGGGAGTGCAGCCCCATGTGGGTTTCCGTACCTCTTTTATTGGTACACAGGTTCAGGGTGCTTATAAGCCTATTGATCTGTGAAAATATTAATAAGCCTAGCCATACATTCCCATGATAGTTTCTAGTCCTTATATTTTGCATATGAATAACCCAGACAAAGGCCAAACAAAGATATGTAGGAACATTTACATGTTCTTTCAATCCATGACAGTCAGGGGTGCTAAACTAGAGATGAATTTGTGGTTAGCCATCCATTCTTTCAAGTTACATTTGAATAAAGTAAGTGGAGTACTTTGCTTTATGAGGAGTTGAAGATAGTTCCACAGAAGCAGCATTCTCTGTGATATATATATCTATCCCTGCTACATGTATATTATATTCATTTTGCAAACCAGATTGAGATCTCTTGATTAGGCCTTTACCCTGCCTGATTAAAATTAGTCATCATTCTGTGCAGTTTGAGTGTAGGAATCCGTTTTTTTAAGCTATCTACTTGTGTACTGAGTATAGGCATAGCCAAGGCTTCTTCTTTTTGGTCTTAAGTTGACTTGTAGCAACTGTTTTAATACTGCAGTACTAAAAGGTGAGTGGTAACAAGCTTTGGAACAGTTTAAAGTTACAGATATTGAGACTGGCTATGAAGTATTAGCTGTGGAAACTCTGATCCACCCTTAGGATGGTAAGAACTCTCCCACCTCTCTCATGAAGAATCTCTCTCTTTGTCATTATGACACATTTGGAATTTGTTTACATGGAAAATAAATCTAGATGCATGCAAATTCAGGACCATTTTAACTGCAATAACAGGGATTTGGATCTATACTGTGAGAGTGACAAAAAACGGTGGGCATGAGAGACTGATATGCATATGTTGTCAATGTATGACATTACAACATGTGTTATCAACTGTATATATCTGTCCATGAGCATAGTAACTGATGGAAAAAATTATACCAAATCCCAAATGGTGGAATGCTTAAACCCAACTAAAAGACTCATCCAAACAAGTCTTTAATATGTTGGTTGAAGCACTGCATTTGATAATAATGAAAATGTGATGGCCCTGGATTGCTTGAAAAGAAATGAATAAATAAAATTAATGAAAAGTGAAAAAGGTGTCTCAGTTACATTCAGTATGTGAAGATTTTCAGGAAAAGTCAGTGACACAGAAATAAGAAATGTGCGTGTTAAAAGGAATAAGAATTAGCATGCATGTTCCTACAAATGTTACATCTATAATTTAGAGAGTGAGGCCAGTACCTTATATTGCACTTACTAAGGTATTATTCTTCTCTTTTGGCTGTTCCCGTTAGGAGGTCACCACAGAGGATCATCTGTTTCCATTTCTTCCTGTCCTCTGCATCTTGCTCTGTCACACCAGCACCTGCATGTCTTCTCTCACCACATCCATAAACCAAATCTTAGGCCTTCCTCTTTTCCTCTTACCTGGCAGCTCCATCCTTAGCATCCTTATCCCAATATACCCAGCATCCCTCCTCAGCACATGTCCAAACCAACTCAATCTTGCCTCTCTGGCTTTGTCTCAAAACTGTCCAACCTGAGCTGACCCTCTAATATATTGATTCCTAATCCTGTCCATCCTCGTCACATCCAGTGCAAATCTTAACATCTTTAACTCTTCCACGTCCAGCTCTGACTCTTACCTTTTTGTCAATGCTGCCATCTCCAACCCATATAACATAGCTGCTCTCACTACACTCTTGTAGACCTTCCCTTTCACTCTTACTGGTACTCATCTGTCACAAATCACTCCTGACACTCTACTCCACCCATTCCAGCCTGCCTGTACTCTCTTCTTCACCTCTCTTCCACACTCACCATTACTCTAAACTGTTGATCCCAAGTACTTAAACTCATCCACCTTCACCAACTCTACTCCCTGCATCCTCACCATTCCTCTATCCTCTCTCTCATTCACACACATATATTCTGTCTTAGTCCTGCTGGCCTTCATTCCTCTCCTCTCTAGAGCATATCTCCACCTCTCCCAGGTGTCTTCAACCTGGTCCCTACTCTCATTACAGATCACAATGTCATCTGCAAACATCATAGTCCACAGGGCCTCCTATCTGATCTCATCTGTCACCCTGTCCATCACCGCTTCAAATAAGAAAGGGCTCAGAGCTGATCCTTGATGTAATCCCACCTCCACCTTAAATGCATCCATCACTCCCACCGCAGACCTCACTACTGTAACACTACCTTCGTACATATCCTGTACTACTCTTACATAATTCTCTGCCACTTCCGACTTCTTCTTACAATACCACAGCTCTCTCTAAGCACCCTGTCATATGCTTTCTCTAAATCCACAAAGACACAGTGCAACTCCTTCTGACCTTCTCTATATTTCTCTGTAAACACTGATAGCAAACATTACATCTTTAGTGCTTTTTCCCAACATGAAACCATACTGCTGATCACTAATCATCAGCTCCCTTCTTAACATAGCTTCTACTACTCTTTCTCATAACTTCAAGCTGTTACTGATCAATTGTATCCCTGTCTAGTTATTACAGCTCTGCAAATCACCCTTATCCTTATAGATTTGTACCAAAACACTTTTTCTTCACTCCTCAGGCATCCTCTGACTTTCCAAGATTTCATTAAACAATCTGGTTAAAAACTCCACTGCCATTTCTCTTAAGCACCTACATGCTTCCATTGGTATGTCATCTGGGCCAACAGCCTTTCCATTCTTCATCCTCTCCATAGCTGTCCTTACTTCCTCCTTGCTAATCTGTTTCACTTCCTGATTCACTATCCCCACATCATCCAACCTTTTCTCTCTCTCATTTTCTTCATTCATCAGCCCCTCAACATTCTCTTTCCATCGGCTCAACACACTTTCCTTGCTTGTGAGTACGTTTCCCTCACTATCCTTTATCACCTTTACCTGCTGCACATCTTTCCTAGCTTGGTCCCTCTGTCTTGCCAATCAGTACAGGTCCTTTTCTCCCTCTTTAGTGTCCAGACTTTCATATAACTCTTCATATGCCTTATCCTTAGCCTTCACCACCTCTCTCTTTGCCATGCACCTCATCTCCTTATACTCCTGTCTACTTTCTTCATGTCTTTGACAATCCCACTTCTTCTTCACCACCCTATTCCTCTGTATACTCTACTGTACTTCCTCATTCCACCATCAGGTCTCCTCGACCTTCTTCCTCTGTCCAGATTTTCTCTAGCTGTCTCCCTTACCAGCTCTGCTGTAGTTCTCCAGCTATTTGGTAAGTCTTCACTGCCCCTCAGTGCCTGTCTTAACTCTTCCCTGAACTCCAGCTCACACTCACCCTTTTTCAACTTCCACCATTTAATCCTTGGCTCTGCTTTCACATGCCTCTTCCTCTTCTTGATCAGCAAAATCATCCTACAGACCATCATTCTATGCTACCTAACTACACTTTCCCCTGTCATCACTTTACAGTCTCCAATCTCCTTCAGACTGGCCCTCCTGGATAGAATATAATCCACCTGTGTGCATCTTCCTCCACTCTTGTATGCCACCCTATGCTCCTCCCTCTTCTTAAAATATGTATTCACCACAGCCATGTCCATCCTTTTTGCAAAATCCATTATCATCTGACCTTCTGCATTCCTCACCTTAACACCATACCTACCCATCTCTTCCACATCCCATCTGTTTCCTTCACCAACATGCCCATTGAAATCTGATCCAATCTCCAGTCTCTTACCCTTGGGTACAGTCATCACCACTTCATCCAACTAACTCCAAAATAATTCTTTCTCAGCCATCGCACACCCAACTTGCGGAGCGTATGCACTACAACAAGGTAGAAGATGAAAAAAAAACAATAAGCTAAACAAAGAAGCAAACAAATAAACAAGATATACTCCTGAAAAACGTCTAGAAAAAGGTACTCCTGTGATACCAGTACTGAAACTTGTTGTCACTGATAGTTAGGAAATTGTAAGTTACCTGCTCACTAAGCACTAAATTAGGAACATCATTCTACACCTTGAGCGGAAGGCCTGTTTGTTTTTTTGGCAAGAGTCAGAAGTTTTCAAAATTGCATACACATTATATTTTATCAACAAATGGTTTTCAAATCGTTTTTTAATGATAAATGTTCAGAAAGCTCTGTTTATACATATCACTTTTTTTGCAGTCACCTACACTTTTACTTCTGATGGCAGTAGAAAGTTCGTTATGTGGTATATAACATGTTGCCATTTACTTGGATGAAATCCTCATTATTAAAATACTCCAGTAAAAAAGATATATACCCAACAAAAACAAAAAATGCAGTCTAAAAACTACAAGTTTTCATCATAAAAGAAACAAATGTGTGCTTTCTACAAAGAGGTGTGCAATATTTAGGACATTTAGTAGGTAGCCACACCGGCTTCATATACAGTAAAGATTAAAGTAATGCTATCATGTGGCTGTATTGCCTCTGCTCATTCAAATGCTATGAATCTGGAAGCACATTCTGGTTTAGTGAGTTATAGCAGAGTATTTCTCCAAAGCTTGTTAAATCATTTTGCTTTTATTAGTTACAAAGAGAAATGTGATGAGTCAGTGAAACAGAATACAAATGACACTAAAAGGTCTACAGCGGTGTTGCTGCCTGCTGAAGGTCATTACTGAGCAGGCAGAGACTTGTCTCATCTTGTAATGTTTCACATTATGGCACAGGAGCTAAGTTTTCACTCAAAATAACTGATGAAATGAAAAACATCATGGTTTTACATTTTAGACACTGACACATTGCTTGACAGAAATACTCATAAACAGACCAAGAAGGTTTATCAATAATTGTTGGAATCTGTAGCATTCACGATTATTTATGTGATCATGCTTTTATTGTATAATCAAATCACAAACTGCTGATGTTATGGGTAGTGTACCAAGGCATTCTCAGTAAATCAATTAGTGAACTGCCAGATGTGTAACTTTGCCAGCTGTTCATGACTATATTTTTATAGGAAATCATTACATAAATGAATCAAGGTTCATGCTAAATTATTTTAAAAAAAACTAGCATTAAGTTTAAAATATGGTTGTGAGGCCCTGGGGTCATAATCCCTCTGTGGATCTGTAAGAGTAAAATTTTTAGATCAAATATTCTGTGATGTCAAATGTATAGGCAGATCTTATGATTGGTTGCCTGGCATGGACTGGGATATACAATATGACGAATGATGAGCGATGAATGTCAAACAAACAATCAGCACTTAATTAACTTTTACTCTTTGGCAATAAGTATCCCTACTGTACATTGCATGTGTTCTATGATGGTTCATTCCTTCCAAAAATCATTCTGGCTATAGAAGATGCTCAGAATAGTCAGTATGTATTCCATGAACTCTGCTACTTGACATGAAACTGTGAAATAATTGAGATAAACGTATAGGGTATAACAGTATTCCAGAAATTATAGTGTTGGATAATCTGTCACATTATTGCCCACACTTTTAAATGTCAAGCATTAGTATACTGTCATTCTGCATTGCTCCTTTAAGTAATGTGCCAAGTTCCTTGAAAACAGTATAATAGAATAGTCAGGGTTACACCTATCACACACCTCAATGTAACTCACACCTCATGTATCAGGATTATAAAATAATTAAGGCCAATACAGTTTCAGGCATGCTAAAGCAATACCTAATGCAGAGTATTTACTCATCAGACAGCAGTTCAAATTCATATCTGTCTCTGCAGTTATAAATAATAAAGAAATAATAGGCTTACATCAGAATTAACAATAACAACCCAACAAGGGAGATGAGAAACATTACTAGAGCTTTTCCATAGTCCATACTCAGACTGACAGTTTTGCACAGTGAGGCACAAGTAAGCCATAAGCCTTTGGAGTATTGAGGCTTAGAAGTACATGAGAAGAGAGAGATGCCTGATATAAGTATTAAGTATGTTAACGTAGGAGGTAGTGTGCTGCATAACAGACAAAGAGCAGTAGAATTAATAGCTGAAAGGTGGGGAGAAGGAGTAAAAAGTAACCGATACTGAGAGTAACAAGTACAGAAAGACCATTGAGTGCTGATGGTAAAAAATAAAAAGAAATCAGAGAAATGAAGCCTCTATAGGCCCCATAATGTTAAGATGCAGTAGATTGATAAACTCAAGCAACTGATCTTGGAGAGAAGAGAGCAAGAAAACATTGCTGCTGAGTTTCTCCTGGTAGTATAAGTGTAAGGCCTTGAAGGAGGAACATTATACTGAGATTGTAAAAATAAATGCTGAAGTGGTGTCCATACTGCAATCCATATCTAGTTATGTAGGGCATCTTGCGTGAAGGTGTACAATCACATACAATTCAAAAATCAGCCTTTCTAACACCGGTACCTTTTTTATTTACCTTGTCACTGAACCTCAGCCCCCTTCAGTGACAGATTATTCATTTTATTCCAATGATCTACTGACTGTACAGCCACAGAATAGCAGTCAATCCAGTGGGTACTGTATTTTAACTTTTACACACACACGCGCACACACACACACACACACACACACACACACACACACACACACACACACACACACCCTCCTCACAATACTTATTTGCATACTGGTGGGGAAGGTCTACAATTCTGGACTGAGTGTCGTGTGTGTGTGTGTGTGTGTGTGTGTGTGTGTGTGTGTGTGTGTGTGTGTGTGCATGTGTGTGTGTGTGCGTATACGTTTGTGTGATTGTGATGTCATAGATGTGATTTTTTACATGAATTGTTTTTATTTTTTTTTCCATAATAAATCTTTATTGTTATATTATTTTCTATACATAATTAAGGACAAAAACAAAATTAAAAAAAAAAAAAACATGAATTGTTTTTAGATTCACTATGGTTCAGTTATGAAGAATTATTGTATTACGGAAGACCAAACCACTAATCTCTAAATAAGCCACATTGCCTGGTTAGAAAAATGCATTTTGTCTACTTTACTTAGCTTATACCAGAATACAGTTTTGCTTTTGAAACTTTTTAAAGTGAGACATGACATATGTTTCATTATTTTGTTGAGGTGTTGTTTTAAGAAGAAGAAGAAGAAGATGTCTGTTTTTTTGTATGATTTTGTAATTAGTTACAATTTCGTAGCTGTGCATGACGGTGGGGGGAGAGTTGAGGGTGACGTGTTAGGACCCGCATTGTTTTTTTAGTTAATATGTAGGTTTTTTTGTGAAAAAGTTGCTTCTTGCTGTGATTTATGCATTCTGAGCAGTCTGTTTAGGAATAGTTTTGGCGGGGGATCATTATTGAGAAAAGTTCTATATTTGGAGCACCGAGTAGCATACTTTTGAGATGATAATTGTTCTTCAATGTTTTTAGGGTTGGGGAGAATGTCAAATATATGGTTGCCTCCATGAGTCAAGATGGATCCTGGATTATTGTATGGGAAAAGCTTTAATGATGAGAGGGTGAAGTAAATAAGTAAATAGAATCCATATATCTGAGGGACTTTTTCTTGTTTTTTTTCCCCCAAAAGTAGGGCTCTAGAATTCTTCAAGTCAAATAGACAATACATTGGATTTGCAATACTCCTGGACTTCAGGATTTCACATTACTATTGCATTCCAGTGTAGAAAGTCCATGTAATGGTGTTGCCCACTGAAATAAATGGGCCTTCCTAGCATATGTGGTGAGTGGTGATATACCAACATACTGGTACTGGTATTACAGGCATTATGGTGAAAAGGCCAGTAGCCTGTAATACCACTGATGGTACACAGGAGGAGCTATTTGGAAGTGCTGTGTACATGTCATACTGTTTGGATGCAAAAGATGGCTACAAACTTCTGTTATTAATCAGGTTTGAAGTCCGCTTATATAGCACAACCCCACACTACATCAGTGCTATATATGTGGCTGTAACAGAGAGTGCATGACAGAGATTTCCTTGTCATGCATGCAATGTTATGGCCAACATATAGATGGCAATGTAGTGCTGCTGAGCTTTGGAGACTATCACCTCCACCTTTATGTCAAAAATGTACAGTAAGCATTACCTGTATAGTGTAAATCTGTGTAATACCAGCACTGTCATATATATAGAACTGTGGGGATGTTCAGTACAAAAAGATCTCAGCATTTACCCAGTGACTTCATCTGTGATCAGGTTGCACTGGTAGTAGATAGAGATTAATTCATATGGAATGTTTCTGAATCTTATTACCTGTTTCTGACATAGAATATCCCCTATGTACTTAAAGTATTGCTGTAGCTCCAGGTAGTAAAGGGTATTCTTCACCCAGTTTGATGCTATGCTGAAGGATAGCACTAGCATTTACAATTGTGTTTTTGTTAGACAATAGCGAAGACTCTCTGCACTGATCTCCTTTAACATATGGATTATATACATTATTTTTCATATATCATGAGCAGCTCTAGCACTGAGAACTGTTTGGAAGAAGGCAACAATTAATTATATCTTGTTTTAAAGTTTTATTTCTGACATTATTTTCTGTATTTTTTTTCTCTTTGTTAACTTGCTGTTTAGCTTGGCAGTTCTTTCCTTTTGGCATTGGTATTGATCTCATTTTATTTCTTAATTTATATTCATCTCTTTGCGTTTATGGTGTACTTATTTTTTAAATTTGAAGGGTTGCTTCTTTTTTCTGTAGGTCTGTTTTTTCTATAAGGCTTCAGGATTGTGCGAAGTGCCACTTTGACTTTTTATCTTTGTTCTTTTTATTTCCTTTTAATTATTTCATGTTGCAAAATACAACTCCGGTTCCTTTCTTGTCAAAAATGTAAAACGTATACAAAAATATACATCAATTGCTCATCACTATAATATAACATGTGTGTTACTAATCCTATACATTCCTTATTATTATTTATTTAACACTTGTTGACCAGGAAAGTAAGACTAGGACAGAGCCTGTTTTCTGGGGAGGCCTAGGGAGAAACGCTCCAGATGCATGTCTTTGGAATGTGGGAGAAAGCCGGAGTACCCAGAGGAAACCCACACGAACACAAGGAGGACATGTAGACTCCACAAAGAAGGCACCCCAGCTGAGAATCAAACCAGAGAACCTCATGCTGTGAGGAGACAACTAACCACTGCACCACTGCGGTATTACTTAAACTTCAATGACTCTCACAGAAAGCATCGTTCTTCTACATATAAAGGACATATGTCACACGGCCTCCCCCATTTTCCTTCCCATTCATACTATATTCACTACTTGGGTTTCAACTCTTTTCCCTGTCATTGCTCCCAATTTCATTCTCACTTAATGCTCAACAAGGTTTTATACCGGGCAACTTTTCTTTATCCCGTCATCAATTACATTTCATGAGTTGAATCTTCCCTGTAATCTACCACTGATTTCCATGCTTTGTCTATCATCCTCCTTAAATTTTCGAGCAGCAATTAGCATCTTGACATTCTCGACCAATTCCTGGTCCTGCCCTTCTAAGATGAAACAACCCTAACATGCATAACTTCCAGCTCATTTCTACCTTGTTTCTGTACATCTTACTCCAAACCTTGACAGTTTGTTTTCATCACCGCTTAACTTCCTAGCATAATGATCACATATGCATTTGATCTGCATTTCCTACCTAAAACCTCCAGAGATCTGCTAGCTGTCCCATCCTTACATAAAGTCACTCACTGCTGTCCTGTACACTTGTGTAGTCATCACCAATACATTTCACCAACTGCATCCATTTGCTACAAAATCTGGACCAACTTCCATACCTCATCCTATAACTTATTTTCCGCCCACAACATATCTTCTTTAACTCACTGATCCCTTAATCTCTCCTTGGCATTTCCAGCAGTTTTGGACTTTAATTTCCTATATTTAAAAACTATTTTGCCTTTCTGTATCCTTGACTACTCTATACAATCCTTAAGCAATTTTTCATGACTTCCATTCCTGTCTTTAAGTCTCTTGTTTTTCCATAACCATCTCTAACACTTGTCACTAGCCTTCTGTAAAATAGCCATAGACCATTATCTATCATAAATGTCTTCTTTATTTGTACAAAATCTATATATCTCCAACATTTTCCCCAACTTCCAAATACCCCAAGATTCTCACTTTTCCATCTTCCTATTTGGCAATAATTCACTCCACTTCCTGTGCCATTGCTTTCCATACACTTTTTAATATTCCATCACCAGCTTGCTTGTTCATTTTACCACACATATTTTTTTTTACCATGCAGCAATAATCCTTTTCTATATTATGAAAATCTTCCCAATATATACCTGTCTTCCCCTCTTCTCATTTGACCATATCTGATTCCTCATCACACTGTCCACTTAGCTGATGGTTTAATATTATGAAATGTAAGATATTTTCTGATGTCCATTGCCCTCCATCTTTCAAGTATCCCCTTCACGCTAAATCTATCCTTTGCAGTTCTTCCCTTCATTCCCTTCCATATAGATTTGTTGAATTTCATCCAATATCCTATGCTGTGGAAGTGATTGGTATATGCCTGCCCAGATATATGGCATGCAGAAGAACTGTGTTTCTCATTTGAAAATTCCATACATGTCATACCCGCACATGAACCATTTCACATTGTTACTCTTTTAGTTATAGACATTTTCTATCTCTAAACACTCTACTGTGACCCAGACAACCCATGGTCAACTGGTGGAATGAACACTAGAATGGCTGTGCAGGAGGTGGGAAGAAACAGCCAATGTAAGCTCGACCATCAAGGGTGGAGGAAGCCTAAGCTCACTAAATATAAAGCAGGCTTTAGAGGCTTGCAAGCTTCATGCTGCAAATGAGTATACCATTTAGACAGAGGTTGCATGTGTACCTACTGATGCAGGAACAATAGGGAGATTGCAAAGGCTGCAATGCAGAGATGGTGGGAGTTAACTATACACTCCACTGCAGCAATATGACACTGTATAAGCATCATCAATCTCTTCACAGCTCAATGTGGGGTCAGGTTGAGCTTGAGGAAGGCTAATATGGGTCTGGTAGACATGGTGAATGAGGGGGGAGCTTGTGGCAGTGAATGGTCAGTTATGCGTAAGTGGCTGGAAAAAAGCAGTTTCCATCTCATATGTCGTGCACTATTCCAAAGCCCTCAGGGCTTCAGTCCAAAATATTAGTACTTTGTAGACCAATTTTGCCACTTTCCTTGTCATTTATCACTAATATCACTGATTGTTCCAGGTAGAAAACCAAACTTGGTACATTTACAAATTTAAAAAAATCAAAACCAGCTGCTGAGTTCGAGTCAAGCTTTAATAAAACAAATATAAAACATAAACACTTTTGTCCCTGCCAAGAGATTTCATCAGATAATCATAAAACACAAGTACTGGGTTTAAATAGTCTTCCTATTGGTTTGATCTGCATAATTAACTCCACATACTATTATTAACCCTTACATAACTAGAAACACCAAAACCATTTGTAACACACATCCAGTGCAGTTTAGGCATTTAAAACATTCAATAATGAGTAGAGTCATCATAAACATGTAAAATATAGAATAAGGTTAACATAATTTTTTTCACTTATCCAAAAGATTTTCCCCTCTTAATTAACTAGACACAAGCAACTCTCTCCTTTAATACAGGTGTAAGGGATACATAATTGTTAAGTCCAGGGGGAAAGGTGGCTTTTAGTCTCAACTGCCATTTCAATTCCTTTTTTAATAGAGTAAGTTTCCAGTCACCCCCATTAATGTTGGGTGTCAAGATATCAATGATACCAAAAGTGAACCTTTTAAAATTAGCACACATCTTGGAGTGCTTATATAGAGCTTTGGTCTCCCTATTGACACTTTTTTCATAAAGGTGCTCATATATCATTGTTTTTAAGGCACTCTTAGTTTTGCCAATGTAAAAGGCCAGGCACCCTTCACATTTAGCTAAGTATATCAGTCTCTTGGAACAACAGTTTCCACCCTACTACCTAAATCATTTTCTAAAACTACATAGGTTCATAGGTAGGTAATAGGCTATCAGCCCTGGGGCCTATACAAGCTCAGTCAAAAAGGTACCCTGGCTTTTGCTACCCAAGAAAATTATTTTCCTGTGCCACTGTCAAGCAGAGCCACAGAGGTGATCCCTGGGGTGAATTTCCTATTTCCCATCCAGTCATCAAAATTCTTCTTGAAGCGTGCTACTGAGGAGCTTTGTTTGATATAGATAGGTAGTTTATTCCAGAGTATGGGAAGTCTCTGCAACAGGAATCTATCCCTCCGGCATGTTCTGTTTATTGTCGTGACAAGGTTTAGGTCCCTAGATCATGTAGCATGGAAGGACTGGGATTTCTTTAAGTGGAGCATGTCCAACAGCTCTGGGTTTGACATAGCTTTGTATGTTAAGCAGTGATCACCTCTGAGTAGGCGATATGCAACGGAGTAAAGCTGGAGTTTTTTGAGACGGTCTGTGTAGGGCATCTGTTTGAGGCCGGTAATCCTCTTTGTGTGGTATTTCTGCAGCCTTTCCAGTTGTTGTAGATGTCTTTGAGGTACATACCAAAAGGGGCATTGTAAACTATAATGGGTTTAATGAGTGATGTGTAGAGGGGAACAATGACCTCTTATTTTCTGGATGAGAAACCTTTTGTGATAAGGTGTGCCATGTAGAAGGATTTCCTGACTACTGTGGCGATATGATTATCAAAGGAGAGACTACTGTTCAGCTGTGGTGTCCCAAGGTCTCTTATCACCCTTTCGGTGTTAAGTATACTACTGCCTATGTTGTAGTTCATGGATAGAGAGTTTGTACCAAAGGGGATGACAATGCACTTTTTGTCATTGAGCTTGAGGCCATGGCTTTGACACCAGGCATCGGTCTCAGTGAAGCCCTTTTGTAGGATGTCCACATCGTTAGGAGTTTCGATTATGGCTCCTAGTTTGCAGTCATCTGTGAACTTCATTAGCCACAGAACTTCTGTGTTAGCCTGTACTTCAGAGAAGTAGATACCAAACAGGAGAGGACCCAGGACCGAACCCTGTGGTACTCCACTTGTCACTGGTCTGAAGTCGGATTTGGAGTCTGCTACTTTCACAGTGTGGGTTCTGTCAGTGAGCCAGTTGGCAACCCATCTTGTAACATAGGGATTTATACCTAGTTTAGTGAGTTTATCTATAATTCCAGAGTGGGGGATGGTGTTGAAAGCCTTGGCAAGATCTAGATAGGCTGTGTGAACCACCTTACCCTTGTCTACGGCTTTGGTGACTGCTTCAAAGAAGTCTATCAGGTTTAGGAGACATGATCTGCCTTTTACAAACCCGAACTGGGTGGGGTCCAGAGTTTGGAGATTACCAATGTCTTTGTTTATAAGTTCCATGATGATACATTCCATGGCCTTGCAGACCAGGCTCATCAGGCTAATGGGGCGGTAGTTCCTGGGGTCTGTGGTGGCTCCCCCCTTGTGGAGTGGGGTAACCATCACTGTGCACCATTCAGCAGGCAAAAAACCTGAGGTGAGGCTATGACTGAACATGGTACTTAGGTGGGGTGCCAGTTCATTCTGTAGTTCTTGTAGAACGCAGCCTGGGATGTTGTCTGGTCCCATGGATGCTGTGTTCTTGGCTTTGGAGAGTGTGGTTTTTACCTTTGCAGCCGTGATTACAGGAACTTTGCATTCTTCCGGTATAGAGATGGGCTCTTTAGGGGGTGAGAGGGGGGTAAAGTTAGCACTGAACCTATCTGCCAGGATGTTGGCAATATCAGTTGGGTTTGTATATTTAGTGCCATTGTGCTGTAACTCAGAGCAGATCTGAGTGTTGCCATTGAGATTCTTGACATAGCTATAGAATGCTTTGTGGTTGTCTTTAGAATCAGTGCTGATTTTGTTTTCATAACTAGCTTTGGAGGATTTTATCAGGGATTGCAGCTTCTTACTGAGGCTGACCAGGGAGCTCCTCCACTCATGTGATTTTACTCTCTTTTGCAACAGTTTCTTCCTTCTGTTGTACAGTTTGTTTATGGCAGGGGACCACAAAATTACCCTTTAAAATAAAAGAGCACTGTTTACATCTGCCACAAGGTAAAGTACCACTTATCCAACCATTAGCTAATCTACCTTTTAATTCAAAAATCTGTTTAAAATTCTTTTTCACTTTAAAGAAAAAAGTGGTACTTGACCAACTGCTTCTTGAACATCGTGGTTCACTCTAAAAATGCACCAGTTTTTCTTAATGATGTCTTGTACACTTCTGGTGTGTTGGCTAAATTCAAGTACTAAAGTGCTTTCATATTTGGCTTGATGTACAGGTGTATAAACTTGGCAAATGGACTCTTGAAAATGTGTTCCTCTTCCTACCCTCACACACATACACATCTGAACAAACTGAAATAGGGACAGAATTGGGTAAAGTCCAAGAGATGTTTTTGGAAAGAGGTTATCCCTACAAATTAGTGATTGACATCATCAAAGAAGTTCAAGAAGGTTGGGGCACAAAACTTGAAACCTCTTTTAAGGATTGGAGTGAACAAGATTATCAGCCCCCAGCCTGAAGCCAGATACTGAAGCCAAATATGAAAGTGCTTTAGTACTTGAATTTAACCAACACAAACAAGCTCTTTTATTGTAAAGGGTGATTTTATAGTTTTACAAAATGATTTAGGTAGTATGATGGAATATAGAAGGAGAAACTGTTCATCGGGTTCATCGTTTAGTACTAAGCTAACTGCCCTTGTGAGCCATTTTAAGCTTAGCCAATTATCCCTTTTGAGACTCAAACCCTGCACCTTGTTTTTGTAAGGCAAACACCTTAGCCATTAAGCCACCCTCCCAACCCAAGTTCCAAGAGACTGATATACTTAGTTAAATGTGAAGGATGTCCACCCTTTTACATCAGCAAAACCAAGAGTGCCTTAAAAACAAGGATATATGAGCACCTTTATGAAATAAGTGTCAATAGGGAGAACAACGCTCTATATAAGCACTCCAAGATGTGTGCTAATTTTAAAAGGTTCACTTTTGGTATCAATGACATCTTGACACCGAACATTAATGGGGGTGACTGGAAACTTACTCTATTAAAAAAGGAATTGAAATGGCAGTTGAGATTAAAAGCCACCTTTCCTCCTGAACTTAACGATTATGTTTCCCTTATGGCTGTATTAAATGAGAGAGATGCTTGTGTCTAAGTTAAATAAGGGGGAAAAAAATCTTTTGGATAAGTGCAAAAAATTATGTTAATCTTTTTCTATATTTTACATATTTATGATGACTCTACTCATTATTGAATGTTTTAAATGCCTAAACTGCACTGGATGTGTGTTACAAATGGTTTTGGTGTTTCTAGTTACGTGAGGGTTAATAATGGTTTATCTTCATATCTTCGATCACATATGATCGACCGGCCAAATTGTTGAACTGTTTCCACGAAACCGGAACCGCAAAACTTTTAAAATATTGAATAAATGTCGAATTTCGACATTTCTGGCCACGCCACACCTCCACACCAGTGCTACCATGGGTCAAACAGGGGGCGAGATTTTGTAGTTCGGATATGTGGAATTCGACGTTTGGGACTTTCACACTTCGGTATTCGTGGAAGTGGGGTCGACCATATTGAGATTGGCGTTATGAAGGTAAACCATTAATAATAGTATGTGGAGTTAATTATGCAGATCAAACCAATAGGAAGACTTTTTAAACCCAGTACTAATGTTATATGATTATCTGATGAAGTCTCTTGGTAGGGAAGAAAGCGCTTATGTTTTATATTTGTTTTATTAAAATTTGAATCAACCTCAGCAGCTGGTTTTGATTTTTTTATTTGATACTTTTTGGTGATATGATCTCGGTGGTTTTAGTGATTTTAGTACCTTTACAAATTTACAAATACATCTTATAGTTCTTACAATTGTACATACTCATTGCCCATAACTAAATTGCAATTATCAGCAATGTAACTCTTTTCTTACTGACTGCACCAATCACTCTATCATCACTAACAGGAATTAACATGTTAGCAATGGGCAGCTGTCTTTTCCCATGCCATAAATTCACTCTTCTTGATTATATATTGACAGCATTTCTTATCTGTGGATTCTTATATAAATGCATTACACTATTTAACTAACCTCCATCCCCAATCTCCTTTAAGATCCCCATCATATATTCCCAGGATATGCAATCAAAGACTTTTTGTATGGCTATGAAAATGACTCCCTATCCTTTTCTAGCATCCTTGATTGCCCGTTCTACAAAATTCACCAAAGTCTCCAATGGTCAGTTGATGATCCCCCCTTTACAAAACCTACCTGTTTTCTTTTTCCCCCATTTTTCCCATTTTCTGCTTGGGTTGTGTCTTGCATTAACTATTGCCATCTGTGTTAACTCAGTGCCACTATCCTAACCTCTTTGACAGCCATGTCTGAATGTCACAGGTCTTTTCTCATACAGTCCATCCATCTTTTTGCTACACCACTTTACTTTCTCTTTTCTTCTCCCTGGTTCTCCCAAATCTTCTTCATTAGATTATCTGCTTTCTTGTACATGTGCCCAAACCACTGTACTTTGTTCTCTTTTACCTTCTCTACAACTGAAGCTGTTTGGCTTCAGCTGTGGTGTCTTCATTTCTTTGTCTGTCCCATAGTGTGCATTCTAACACTCGCCTCAGGCACTTCATTTCCATCCCCTCTAGCTTCTTCATCTGCTTTGTCTTCAATGACCAGATTTCAGTACCTACAGTAGTACCTGTCAGTCACATTACTGTTTGGCACGCCTTACTTTTCAGATTCTTTGACATTCTTCTGTCCTACACTAGCACTGACACTCTGTGCCAATTGGCTGTACCCCAGTGGTTCTGTCTTTGACTGCCTCATTCAGACTTTCCTTTACCTCAACCATCCCTCAAAGATATTTTAACCATTTCCACTATTTTCCCTTCTATCTCAATTTTCAGCTTATTCTGATTTTCGCCTTTTCTCCCATGACAACCATCTTGTCAGTACTCAGTTTCATCCCATGTACCTTTAGTCTTGCATTCCATGTAACATTTGCTGAAATTCTTGATGAGTCTGCTTGTAACGCCACATTATCTGTGTACACCAGCCTTATTGAGCTGTTCCTTCGAGCCCATTTGCTAATGTTGTCCATCATCAGTATGAACAGCAGTGGGCTCAGTGATAAACCATAATGCACATCTACCCCCTCTGGTAACCCTTTTGTGAGCCTAAACACCATTTGTACTTGTGTCATTAGTTCCTTCTACCATTCGACCCATGTTTCTGGGACTTTGAACTATCACAATACTGCCCAAAAAAGCTTTTTTTAGCACTTTATCATATGCTTTCCTCAAGTATAGGAATGCACAGTTGGACTATTTCATCATATCTAGCTTCTTCTCAACTATCTAACTGGCTGCAAATATTGGGTCCATTTTGATGCATTCTGACCTGAATCCAAACTGTTCATATCACATCTTAATTTCTACTGTGTATTCATTTATCAAGCACCATTTTCTGCACTTTCACACGTTATGACAATAGTATGATACCTCTATGCTGTTGTGAATGCTATTTTCTTTTTTTGTATACTGGCACTAGAAAGCTGATTCTCCGGTCATCTGGAGACACACCTTTCCCTTTACTGTAATTATTCCCTGGAATCATTACTACCCATCTCACCCAACATATCTACTGTGACTTTATCTCAGCCTGCTGCTTTTTTGACTTTGATTTCCTTAGTGCTGTTCTTACTTCATCTGTAGTGGGCTTATCTTCCTCATTCATAGCAGGCTGTGTCTGGGACAGTACAGGTTCTGTGCGGTCTTCTTCATTCATTAGCTGCTTGAAGTATTCATTCCACCTTGATATCCTGTTGACTGGCAAGCAAGTTATTGCTAGTATACCCTATGAAGAGAATCTGATGACTATATTCTTTATCTTTATGTCTTTCCCATGTAACCTGAATGTTTATTTTTCCATCTGCTGACTCATGTGGCAGAAACAGGTAGAGTGCCTCTGATGTAGGGTTACCACCTGTCCCACTTTGCGAGGGACAGTCCCTCTTTGGGCAGTTGTGTCCTGCAAAAAAGTTGCAAAAATGGCAAATGTCCTGAGATTTTAAGACAAAATTATTTCCTATATTTTATGTAATAGTTCCATAAAACATCTATTTTGTATCTGAAACACCTAAATGTTATAAGAAACAGAATAAACAACTAAAATGCTACAAGAATAAGCTTTTATTTAGGCAAAAAAAGTGAAGTTCTATCCTTTGTACTTGCCCACAGTGGATATGTTTCAGCCTGCAAAATCTGATGTTTGTACCAAACATGTCCCACTTTGGGCATTTGAAAAGGTGTCAGCCCTACTCTGATGTCTTGTTCTTTACTATTGCAACTGCTTTCTTAGCCTGTTTGTTAACTGGCCAGTAATACTAGTCCATCTTTTCTATCTCCTGTTTTCTCTTCCTCTCTTTTGATACCATCCTGGATTTCTGCATTCCACCACCAGCCTTCTTCATGTCCCTTAATTCCATGCCCAGTTCAACTGCATATCTGTTCCATAGTCTATTCTTCGGCTATCAGTAGGGCAATACATACTCCATCCTAGCCACAAGAATGGGATCAAAAGCTTTGCTTCTACATTACCTAGGGATATATGTTTACAATTCATTAGGTCGTTCTTGTATTCCTTCTATATAGTATTATCACTGTAGATTCAGTCATTGACTTGGGTAGGAACCCCTCCTGCATTGTGTCATTGAATATTCTCCTAAAGTTGTTAAAAACCCATAATCCTATCTTTTTATAACAAGTGATTGTCTTCCCAATATGACACTTATCCAGTATCTGATTGTGTCAGTTATCTCTTCTGTCCATATTCTGTTGTTGATCTTTCATTTTCCTGAGCATCCAATGCCCTTCCTTGCCAGCAGAAAGAAAATACACTCTCTCTTCTCTTTGCTTATATAATTCTGCATAATAGAGTCAAAAAAGCCTCTCTTACTTCACTATTTGATTGAATCTATTCTTCCATTTTTGTCCTTCACCTTTTTACCCATGCTGCCTTTCTTTGATCTTTAATTTTCCACACTAAAAACTTACAGACTAATTTATAAAACATTGTTGTATTGCAGTAAGCTAATGTGTACTACTAGTGGTGACAAGCAGGATGTGTGCATTTCAGGAAATAAAGCAAAATGATGCAGCAGGCTGAAATAGCATGTTCGGCCATGTTTTATGCTAATGACCACTTAATGTAGTGCTGTGTATACTAAAAAGACAGAAACACAAAGCAGAGAGACTCAGACATTTAAACACATTGCAGCAATGCTGCACCTGCTTTAGTTCTGTTCATGTCCACATGCTTATGTTCAGGAAGTGTAAGACAGTGTACAATGTTCAGAGCTACAGCTGTCATTGTAAATGTGTATCTGCAAGAGGCTGTTATAGTGTCTGCTGAAGGAGATTGTGCGCAATGTCACTCCCAGTGATGTGAAGTCTTCTGACCATGCTTAAAATTTCTTGGCCTCCATGACAGTGATATAGTGAGCCCATACTGTGTGGACAGGGACACCATGCAATAGACAGAAGACGTGTGTCAGCCTCATTTTTATTCCCATCAGAGTCGTGGAGTATCCACCCCAGTAGATACAAAGGTATGTGTGGCTTTACATATATCAGTTGCAGGGGCGTTTTAGTAACCTTTGGTAACACAGTAAGGGTGACTCAGGCATCTCCCTCAAGAATACTCCATCAGTTCCTTGATATCATGCTTTGGCATGTGGTAGAAATATATGTAGCTCTTATGTGCCCCAGAGGAGAGAACAAACACCATGTGGGACTTCTATGCTACAGACCATTTCTCTGTGGTAGTGGGGCCATACGCAGTACCCACAAGGCCCATCTGGTGAACTAGGAAGAAGGTACATGAACTGCAAAGGCTATCACTTCATCAGCTGTCAGGAGCTCTGAAATGCACAGGCTATCATCTACAATGTGTGTGCAGATCACATAGGAAGTTTACACAACTCACACATATGGCACACGTGATCTCTATCAATGGTTTGCAAGGGGTGACTTCCCAATTAGGCATACTGAGGGTGATGCTGCATATGCAGTGAGACCCCGGATCATGACACTAAAGAAATCCACATAACCAAACTAAACAGCGACAAAGTTACAACCATGCCTTATTACAAACCTGAAACATCACAAAATGTGTGCTCGGGTTGTGAAGTCATGGTTCCACTGCCTGGATATATGTGGTAGTGCCCTGCAGTATGATCCCCGCCATATGCGCAAAAATTCTTCCAATATATGCTGTTACATGATATTATAATTAAGAAGCAGTTATAGCAGGGTGGTCTTCTTTAGGGACCATAGTTCACAGTACCACAGACAGCAGTAGCTGAATCAGACAAGGAGTCAAGGAGCCAGCAGCAGGTGGTGACCATGACAGAGGTGGGCGCAGTTCACTGTGGCAATAGAAAAAGACAGTGGATTGCTGATAGCTTTACAGCATAGCTATACAAGAGCTAACCAGATACATATGGTAAAAATGCTGCATACAAAATCACCATACTGTGCTTACCCATGCACAGGCTGGCCACTCTGTGCATCAGACATAAGCATCCCAAGTAACAATGTACAAAGGAAAGGGCACAGTTCTCATTATTTACTTGGGTGAGAAGGGAGTACATAAACTACAAAAGAGCTAAGAAAATAAATATTAAAACTTATGCATACAAAAACACCAAATTGTGCCTACCTATGCGTAGACTGTCCATGCTATGCATCAGACTTAAGTAACGAAGTAACAGTCTACAAAGGGCAAGGCAACAATTTTCATCTTTTGCACAGGTGAGAAAATGAGTACAAGAGTCTATATCTTTCACTGGGTATTGTGTGATTGGAAGTACTGAGATGTATCAAAAGAAAAAGTGCTTGTAGAGGGAAATGTCAGAACTGGTATGGGGGGATGGATTTTTTTTGAAGGGCAGTCAGGAGTGGATGATTGATGATATGTGTGTGGGGGGGGGTGCTGCAGTGACATAGCTCATGGCTCATGGTACAGCACTGTACCATAGCGTATTGACAGGTCCCAGGCATATTGACAGAATATTTAGCTTCTCTTGCACAGCCCCTCCTATGAGAAATGGCTCTACCAGGAGCTGCACTGGCTGTACCAGAACATTGGCTAGACATGGGTGTGCTTCCTGACCATGACTGATGTCTGCTAGAGGATGTGCTAGCATGATAATGGCCACAACCACAAGGACAGCCTATTCTGTATGTAGACGCTTTAACAGATGATGTTCCAGAGGAAGTGCTAACAGTGCAGGGGCATAATCCTGTTCAACCATGGCCAAGTCAAATAATATCTAAGGATGTAGCAGATGACCAGTCATGAGGACACCCACTTGCTCCTGACAGATGAGCCAGAGTACATGTTGTGTGTTCCAATGTGTGATTTCATTCTATACAACAAATGTCACATATGGTAAATGCACTCCCATGTGTCAACATTTATAGCCTGGATCACACTCACATCCTTTCCAGAGGCTGAAGAGGAAATCTCATTTGTCTCCATGGTGGCCCTGCACAAAGACTGGGTGGCAGTTACTGACACACCAATCTCAAGGAGAGGGCAGTAACCATACCTCTGATGAGCACTGCTATCAAACCTCCAGTATGGACCTTTTCACCCCCAACTGCTAGGGGCAACTTTAGACACATCTCTACTTGGGTTACCAGACTTTCCTGATCTACAGTGTTACTATCAACCCATTCACTTTCACAGGGTACACACAGGCATAGAGACTGTGTCCATGTGCTAAAGATATGATGTGGGGGGTGTGTCACACTCCTTATGTCCAACACACACACACACACACACACACACACACACACACACACACACACACATTGCACCCCCTGACTGTGCCAGATTATCCTGGCCATTATTATTAGAGGCTAAAAATCCTCCGCCATCAGACATGGACAGTTCCACAGTGCTGGTGCCAGAGAAAGATTCATCTGTGAATACATCAAAACAGAACATACCCAGTGTAAATATGACCCAGCACCACAACTACACATGCAACTGATACCATTAACACTATAAAGATATGATATCAAGTCATAACTGTGCCTATACCTTGTGCAGATGAATGTCAGACCTGAATGTCAGATGTACCTGCATGACATAAACGAGACATGTCTTATAGACTTCAATGTGACTAACAGATAAAAATAGGGCGAGATAGTGATACTAGCACTACCTACTAGGGGCATCATTAATGGGAATTCTCTGTGGCCTAGACAGCTCTGTCCCAACATCCAGCACCCCACTCTGGAACTCTGTGGAGGTGCTGTTAGTGTCAAGTGAGGCCAGAAATTACACCATCTCCATCAGTGATGGTTCAGTAGATAGCACAGCACCCATTGCCCTCTGTTCCCATGCCTTGGCCTTTACTCTTTGGATGGCAGTATGAACATATTGGTTGCTTGGTGGTTAATCATATTAAAAACATGACCTCATCACCTACAGCATTATCATTAGTGATAACATCCCACCTTGACATGGTCATGTTAGGGCCACTCAGAGGAATTTTCTGTAAAGAGCCGTCTGTAACGGGGATGGAGGGTGTCCAGTACCATCTCATGTTCTGCCTTTGTAAACTTGGGCTTGCAAGTGGATGAGGCTTTCTGTGTCTGTTTGTTAAGCAGATCTCTGATGGTATGCAAAGCACTGGAATTAACAGCTGTGTCTTACACAGATCTTAGAAATCCTAACAGTCATATTATACTAGTAGTTCATATGCTACAATTTAGTAAGGTCTGGCTTGAAAATATGTGTATCTACAAAACAATTTTAATTAAATGTCAAGAATTATTGTGTCCTAAGGACAACCTAGATAAGTGGGTGAGGAATAGGAAATTTACACTGGCCCTGGATGGCACCCATGTTCCTTATGGACAGAGGTAGCTTATAAATGCCTGGCCCTCAATGTCCTATTTGGATGCAGAATATCATTATTATTTTGGGAAAACTTGACTAGGCTTAAAAAGGCCCCCTGGGTCATTAGCTTAGTAACAGTCTATGAATCTATAAATCTATGAACCTAAGCACAATCCCCCCATCCCATAATTCCAGTCCATGACTGCAAATGAGGAAGTATGCACCTTAACAATCACATGATCATTAGCCGCAACTTTTGTAGAACTTCTGTATGGTGATCACATGTGTTTAAGGTGCATAGTATTAGACTGCTGTGTAACACAATTATAGTGCAACAACTTACTGTAATGTGCCTGCATTCTACTATGGACAGTCAACTTGCAATATACCCCTTCAGAGAACTTTTGCCAATATATGCAAATACACTGAAAAACTGAACAACACTTCTAGGCTTTACAGTAAATACCACACAAAAAGTTACCCCTGTACAAAGAGGCAGATGTAAAAGGTACAGCAAGTGGAAACTGAACAAATCAAAACATTGGAATATAGGATAAAGCTCATTGTTAGCTCATAGCCTTAATGTGCTACACTACTCGAAAGACAAGTACCTCAGGATTATGTTCATTCACTGCTTTATGATGTCATACAGCATTTCCTGTTTGATGTATATTCCATATTAGAGACTACAAGCTCACATTTAACAAGTAACTGTGGATTATGTTCATCCTCTGCTTTATGATGTCATATCAGAAAAAGGCTACAAGCCTGCAGACTCTTGCATCATCTGGGACAAGACTGTGGATCACCAAACATGCCGTGGCCTGCTTCTCGTCTTGGGATTGGTGCTAACATTTGGCTTCTGGTGAGAGAAGAAGCAAAGGAGTATTGTATCCCAACAGAGTGAAGCTGTGCTGAGACCAGCATTAGTAGTAGCCAGGCAGTAGCCATTCATGCGATGCCCTCTTTTCATCATTCTTGACAAGCTAATTCTTTATTTTTCAGTAAGTACTGCTTGATTTCTTCCTAACTTCAGAATATCTGCCTAAATATTTCATCCTTATATTTTCAGGGTTTACATATTAGTTTCCCCTCAAGTGTTTGGCAGTGCTCTGTACAGACTCAGACACCTTGAGTGACATTTTTCCTGTAATAGGAATATATAAGAAAACAACTCTAGTACTTAGTAATAATGTCAATCCCTCCTGGCATGTCTAAAGGTCAGTTCCCTGTGCTTTCTCCTATTAACCTGGTGAACTGTATTAACTGTTTGTTTTTGGCAACGCTCGTGTTTTAAATCACGCTGTATCTATTTACAAGTCTAACTCTTCTGCATTAGCTGATAGTTTTTTTTTATGAACACACATGTTTTAAAACACATTGTATCTGCTTACAAGTCTAAATCTTCCCTCTCTAACACCCTTGGGTAATTTTAACTCCCTGGGCTCTAGGGGAGATGTGAAACTGTATCTACAATGACTAAATTGTTATGTGTATAACTGCCAGATGCAATATTTTCTACTGCTACCTCTCTAAACTTTCTCTACTTCTTCCTATAACCTTCATCTATATCTGTCTCTAGCCCCCCCCCATCCATAGTACACTCTGTACAACCCCTTACACTCTGTTTTTCCTTATTTCCGCACCATCCCTTTACCTCCTCTACCCTGTAACATATCTCCATAATTGTTTTCTCTCTCTCTGTCTTTTTTACAGTCTGCTGTCCTGGGAGCTACCTCCCAAAATTTAACCCCAAGAACTACCTCCCTGCTAAGAACAGACGACACCTGAACTGTCTGCTATATAGGCATCACTGAACACTACTACAAGGGACATCACAGTGTATGTAATAATAATAATAATATTATATATAATAATATAATAATAAACAATAAAACTTGTAACCTAAGTAAATAAAGCTGTAACTATCACTTTGACGCCCGTGTGAGCGACAGCAGCCTACCGCAGCCTGATTGCTATTCTTCCCCCTTTAGCTTGCTTCTAGTCGGGTTTCTTTAGAGCACAAAGACCCATTCCTCCTTCTGTTGTCGTTCCCTCTTGCCACTAGGTGGCAGCTTTCTCCACAGCAATTGGTCACACAATATAATACTTTACTAATTCCTATACCAGATAATAGTAGTCATTCAAACCCTACTCCCCTTCTCTTCTATAGCTAGACCTCCCAGTTACTCTAGATCTCCTTATTCTTTCCTGTATGAAAGTGTCTACAATTCACTGGTCTTTCACTATAACTGTAGGCCACCCTCATTTATTTTAGGCTTAAGCTAGTGTTAGTTTTTTGCAGTCCTCTCTTCCACTTGGCTCTACCCGCTCCGTTCGCCCTGTGGGCTCACTCCACTCCCCTACCCTGCCCCCAAATCTCACCTGCCCCCAGACATCCTACATTTATACTTCCTTAATCACTCCCCCACTTGATTTCCTCCATTCACCCTTTCACCCTCCCCTCCTGAATTACTTTTCACCACCCACCTGCCACTTAACTCACTCACAACTCTCATCCATCTCCTCCTGTAATTACTTCCACTTCCTCTTCCCAAAATATTTCCTGCTCCCTCGTATCACTATGCCAACTCAACTAACATCAGCACACTCAAAACAACTTCTCATACTCTCAGTTCTCCCTTTCCTTATAATACCCTACCTTCTAACATCCTATGAACATCATAGCCTCACAGAATCTAACACTTTCTCCACACATATAACTTACCATTACATAAATCCATCTCACCAGAGTTTTAACTTTACATATTATGCCAGCTACCTTCCAACGAAATTTCACAGAAAGGTTCACATTACCTACTATTATCATAAAGAGAGAAAAACCCTACTCATACTACCTAAACCCTCTAACAGGTTAAAAAGATTAATCCTCCCTCTTCTAGCAGGTGACATTCATCCTAACCCAGGCCCAAACAACACAACCACTAGAAATCCTCCCTATACCATTCCCTCTAACTCAAATTTACTAACCAAACCCCCAAACTCTCTCACTACAGCACACCTTAATATCTGTAGTATTAAAAATAAAATTGCACACCTTCATGCTCTACTGGACCTTCACTCATTTGACATCCTTTGCCTGTCTAAAAAATGACTTAAGCCAGTAATTCAGGACAAGGAGATTATTCCCCCTGGCTACAACATCCATCAACTAGACCGTAAAATAAAAAAGGGTGGCAGAATCGCAATCCTCTACAAAACAGGGATGCAAATCAATGCCTTACAGGAAAAGCCTCCCTTTGAAAGTAACGCTGAAATTCTTATATCCAAACTCCAGCTTAATACCTACAAATCCATCATTATAATCTGCATCTACCTTCCCCCAGGCAATGCTATCAGCACCCTAGAAGAAATCCTTAACTGGCTGGCCATTCAATTCCCACAATAAGCCATAATCCTTGGGGATGTCAATATTGACTGTAATTCCTGCTCCTCAGCTGCCCCTTCCACCCTCTTAAATCTTCATGGTTTTTCACAAACCATCCTATCCCCTACCAGAACAAACAAACCTAGCAACAAAGAAAGCATTTTATAGTGGATCCTGATAAATAGTCACCACCAAGCATGTACAGTAGGTACTGCACCTGATGATATAAGTGACCATGCCCTTACTTACTTAATAAGATATAAAACTGATCACCCCAACTTAACTAAATACAAAATGGTTAGAACAAACAAAAACTTTAACCCAGATAGCTTTCAGTCTGAACTTAGATCTTGCAATTGGTCTCCTCTTAAACACCTCCCACTGGATGATGTTGTGACATACTTTAACTCTAAATTCTTATCTATCCTTGACTCACAAGCTCCAGCAAGATCCATCAGACTTTGCTCAAAACCCACCCCATGGCTAACAAAGGACACAAGGCAAAAAATAATCCTGAAAAATGAACTCTGGTCCAAATACCATAGTACTAAAGATCCCGCTGACCAACTAAATTTTAGACAAATAAGAAACATAATAAAAAAGCAGTATTTAGTGATAAAAGCAACTACTACTGCCATTTGCAACAAACTAACCTACATAACCCACAAAAGTTCTGGGCTGGAATAAATAGTTTTCTAAACCCTGGCCACTCGGACACTCCAAACCCATCAGGCACCTCCCAAGATAACCCCAAACAAACTGCAAATGCCTTCAATACCTTCTTTACTGAAACTGTCGAGTCTCTCTCAAATCAACTCTCCCCTGACTTCTCCTGTCTGACTACCACCTCCAACACATCTATTCCCACATTTCAACTGCAACCTGTACCCTCCTCACTGATCTGCTCTCTTCTTCATAAACTTAAGCCCTCTTCTCCATTAGCAGTCCTTGTTCCTGCTCAATATCTAAAACTTGCTGCTAGTGCTTTAACCTATCCCATCACTTTCCTGATTAACAGAACCATTGTCGAAGGCTACATTCCTTCACTCTGGAAAATATCTCATATTATTTCCCTCCATAAAGGTGGAAACTCAACCGAGCTCTCCAACTACCGACCCATAGCCTTGTTCTCTCCTCTTGCTAAAATCATGGAAAAATGTGTCCAGAAGCAACTTCTGAATCACCTCTTAACTAACAACCTGCTAGCTAACTGTCAACATGGCTTCAGACCCTACCATAGCACCACCTCTGCCCTCCTCTCCTTCACAGACCACATCAACAAAAATAGGAACAATAATATACTTACCTCCGCTTTATTTATCGATCTATCCAAAGCCTTTGATACGGTCAATCATGACATACTGTTAAACTTACTTAAATCATTTGCACTAGACACAAACTCAATTAAGTGATTCCACTCTTATCTGCACAACAGACAACAGGCTGTGTGCTGGCACAATAACTTGTCCAACAACCTCCCCATTATTCTAGGTATCCCCCAAGGCTCAATACTTGGCCCTCTTCTGTTCTCAATTTTCATTAATGATCTGCATACATTTCTCCTGCCACCTGCATACAATATGCAGATGACTACTTTAATCTGTTCTTCCTCAACCCACTCTGAATTGCACTCCCTCACCCAACAGATTTTCCAAACCATAGAGACATGGTTCCTAAAGTGATGCTTAATTTTGATCCCAAAAAAACAAATTATTACTTTTTTCCCTACCCGAAAATTCCCTCCAATGAACTTCACTGTCATGACAAATAATGGCACTAACATATCACCCGATCCAACTACCAGACTCCTTGGAGTTGAGATAGACAACAATCTGACCTTTGACACACACATTAACAACCCAATAAAATTAGTTAACAGAAAACTAGGCTCCCTCTATAGAATTAAACCATTCCTTACTCCTCTTGCCAGAACTTCCATTGCTCATTTCCATCTCATTTCCACCCTGCTGTATGCCTCACCTATCTACACTTCTTTGTCCAAAACTAAGCTCAGCAAACTGTCAGTTGCTTACAACAATATTGCCAGATTTGTTGCTAACTCTACCTTTAGAATTCATCACTACCAAAACGTAAGGCAACTAGGTTGGCTCGAAATACAAAATCTAATCCTATTTCACCGGCTCTCCTTAGCCCACAAAATCCTTTACAAACCCACAAAAACTCCCATACTCACTTCCCTTACTCCTTACTGTAATCTCAAAAGCCTTTGTTCCTCCAACAAACTACTTATACCCACCTCTAAACCCAATAACACAGCTGGCAAATCTTTGTTCTCAAACAAAATAGGGAAAACTTGGAACAATCTGCCACACAATCTTACAGCAATCTCCTCTCTTCCCTGCTTTAAATCCCAACTCAAAACTCACCTCAAGACCCACTGGCTCTGCCCCTGTACCAACCCTGACTAACTCCCTCAACCTTTCTGCTTTATGAAAACTTTTTTATCATAACATACTTTTTACTTCTTGTCTTCTGACATAGTTTATATCTAATGTATCTGGATGTATATACTATTATATAGGCTTAAATTTCTTTGTACTTGTTCTTACTAATGTTTGTATGTTGGAGCTTTTCTCCCCGGGCCTCTGCTGAAAACGGACATATATCCAGTCGGACTAGCCCAGTCAACAAATGTAAAATACAATAAAATAATAAAACGTAGGCATTCTGAGGCAGTGTAGCATCTGCTTCATGTACTCAAACCCTCTCCTCTTACCTTGCAACACTCAGAATTGTGAGAGATGCACTTATATATCCATATTGGAAGCCATGCACTCTCAGGCCAAGACCGAAATATCTGGTCAAAAGGAGAAGGTCAACACCTGCACCACACCACATGCAACACATAGCCCACCAGAACACCCATTATCACAGCTCTCACATAAAAACACAAACCACACACCCACCTCGGCGGAGGCTCTCAATAGAAATCTACCCAAACAGTAGAGATCCCTAAGGCAAGAACACACTCAACCACTACAACACAGCACAAATCACAAGATACATAGCTCACCTACACAGTGTGCCCCTCAACCTAGGCCACTAAGACAAAACAGCTTGCACAGTACACTAATCATAGCTGACTCGATAGTGAGGCACACTGATGTCCCACTCACTAGGTTGAATAAGGAGAAGGTAACAGGTCAGCTGTCTATCAGGTGCCAAAATTCAAAACATAACACATGCACTCAGGTCACTCCACAACAAGTACAAGTATGACCGTGTCACTGTCCATATGGGTGTGAATGACTTGAGATGCACCTCCCTGGACTACATGAAAAGAAACATGGAGGAGCTCTCGGATTATGTGGCACAGGGTATGACCCTAGCCCTAAGCAGCATCCTACCATCACCCAGAATGATACCACAGTACAAGCAGAAAATGATTGACTTCAACAATTGGCAAAGCTTCTGGTGTCATTCTAAGGGGATCCAGTATCTGTCTGCTTGGGATGACATGATTGACAGACCTCGATGCTTTGCCAGAGATGGCCTGCATCTGTCACCCCTGGGTTTCAGGATACTGGCTAAGGCTCTTGCCACCCCTATAGTGCCTTTTTTATGCAATGTTCCAAAGATCAAATTACCACCATAACAGCTATAAATAGATGCAATCTGAGGGTCATGCTGCTGAGTGCTAGAAGTCTAAATGTCAAGATGCACTTTCTCTAAGCACTCCTCAAAATGGAGAACATTAACATTTATGCTGCAACAGAGACCCGGTTTAAAGCAGCAGAAAGCACCCCTGCACTACCAGGCTATAACTCACTCCACACCTTTTGGCTCTCAAGGAGGTGGTGTCTATATATTCATAAATGATATGCACACCTCCAGACTAGTATCCCAGCATAACGCATCTGAGATACTTCAGGTACAACTACCATCAGGTAAGATGGTGATTCAGGTTGCAGCCTGTTATAGGTCCCCAACCATGTCCCAAGACTCTCACACCAAGTTCTTAAGCACCCTAGAAATTATTAGGGTCCAACCCAACACTCTCATACTGGGTGACTTCAACTGCCCCTCCATCAACTGGGAAAACTATTCCTGCACCAATACACTTGTCCAACGCTTCCTGGAATTCATCAGTTCCAGTGCCCTGGACCAGTTCATTCTTACCCCACTAAAGGAAGCAATATCCTTGACCTGGTTATTACTAACATGGGCAACCAGTGCTCTACATCAGTAGTCAATTCCTCCCTGGTTAGATCCAATCACAACGTAATCACCATGGAAATCCACATCTCACCCACACCCCCAACAAAGGTAATGACCGTGAAAAACTTCTCCAAAGCTGACTTTGGGCTCCTAAAAACAGAGGTGGCTAACTTCGCGGCACCCATGTCAATGGAAAAAAGATGCATGACTGCCGAATCATACACTAAGGCATGTACACAAACATACATAAATGCATGGAGCTAGCCATACCCAAGAGAACTAAGACGCTCTCCTCCAAAAAAAGGAAGCCAGTCTGGTTGTCCCCTGCCATTAATAAACTGTACAACAGAAGGAAGAAACTGTTGCAGAAAAAGGTGAAGTCCCAAGACTGGAAAAACTTCATTATTAGCCTTAACAAAAAGTTGAGATCCCTCATCAAAACCTCTAAATCCAGCTATGAAGCCAGGATTGTGGCAGACACTAAAAATAACCACAAAGCCTTCTATAGTTATATCAAGAATCTTCAAGGCAATACCCAGGTTTGGTCTGAGTTACTGCACAATGACACCTCCTATAGTGAGCCAACAGATATTGCCAACATACTGGCCAACAGATTCAGTGCCAACTTTATCCCCCCAAAAGACCAGTCAAAACACCGGAGGAATGCCAGGCACCCAGCATTAGTGCAGCACAGGTTAAAGCTGCATTGTCTAAGGCCAAGAATGCAGCTTCCATGGAACCTGACAATATCCCTGGATGTGTTCTACATGGACTACAAAGTGAACTAGCACCACATCAGTGTGCCATGCTCACTCACAGCCTCACCTCAGGCTTTGTCCCTACTGAATAGCGTACTGCTACACTCATCCCATCTCCATAAAGGGGGAGTGACTACAAACGCTGGGAATTATTCCCCCATTAGCCTGGCAAGTCTGAGGCTATAGAGTGCATCATCATGAAACTAATTAACAAGGATATAGGCAATCTCCAAACTTTAGATCTCACACAATTCAGTTTTGGGAAAGGTGGATCATGTCTGCTCAACCTTGTTGACTTCTTTGAGTCAGTCACCAGAACTGTGGATGAGGGCAAGGCAGTTCATACAACCTACCTTGATCTGGCCAAGGCCTTTGATACCACTGCCCACTCAGGAATTATTGATAAACTCACCAAACTAGGCATCAACCCCTATATCACTATGTGGGTTGCAAACTGGCTCACAGATAGAACCCACAATGTGAAAGTAGTGGACTCCAAGTCAGACTGCCAACCAGTCATGAGTGGAGTCCCACAGGGATCGGTTCTGGGTCCTCTCCTGTTTGGCATCTACTTCTCAGAAGTCCAGGTCAACACAGAGGAACTCTGGCTGACCACGTTCACAGAAGAATGCAAGCTGGGAGCCATTATTAACTCCCCAACTGATGTAGACATTCTACAGAAAGGCCTCACTAAGGCCAATGACTGGTGTGAAGCCATGACCTTAAGCTTAATGCCAAAAAATGCATCATCATCCCCTTTGGGAAAAACTCAGTTCCCACTAATTACCACATCGATGGGAGCCCACTGAACACTGAAGGCGTTAAAAGAGATCTGAGGACACAGGTAGACAGCAACCTTTCCTTCAACCACCACATTGCAACTGTGGTCAGAAAGTCCTTCTATGT
This sequence comes from Protopterus annectens, assembly GCF_019279795.1. Classification (NCBI taxonomy): domain Eukaryota; kingdom Metazoa; phylum Chordata; order Ceratodontiformes; family Protopteridae; genus Protopterus; species Protopterus annectens. The sequence continues at coordinate 900,532,102 of NC_056734.1, read as the reverse complement.
GGCACATCTCATTACCAAGGGTTTTGCATCCAGGAAGAAAGAGGTCATCATCCCGCTCTACTCTTCCCTCATTAGGCCAGTCGTAGAGAATAATGCCCCATTTGGCATGTACCTCACTAGACACATGCAACAGCTGGAAAGGCCACAAAAGTACCTCATGAAGAGAATCCTAGGCCTTAAACACATGCCCTACATGGGCAGACTCAAAAATCTCCAGTTATTCTCTGTCTCAAATTGTCTACTAAGAGGCAATCTCTGCTTGACTTACAAAGCCATGTCTGACCCAGCTCTGTTAGAAATGCTACATCTAAAGAAATACAAATCCCTCAGCACCACACACTCCAAAGACCTCAACCTCATTACCACAATCAACAGAACATGCTGGAGGGACAAGTTCATAACCCAGAGATTGCCCATGCTCTGGAATAGACTTCCCATACATGTCAAGCAGAGCACCTTACTGGCCCTCTTCAAGAGAAATCTTGAAGAGTGGATGAGAAATAGAAAGATCACCCCAGTGATCACTGCAGTGGCTCTGTTTGATAGAGGTACTGGGAACTAACGTCAGGTGGCACGATGCCAGGGCACTTCTATTGGCTAGGCTTGTAAAGGCTCCAGGGTCATTAGCCTAGTACACACCTATGAACCTATGAACCTATACAGCATTTCCTGTTTAATATAATATTCCACATTAGAGTATAGGCTGATGTATAGCTAATATGTGGCTCCAATATTCATGTTTTCAGAAAAATGGACATAACAGATAATTTGGCATTGGGAAAAAAGTCTGAACTCAGTATGAGTAAATGCAGCTCCATGAATGTCTTGAAATAATAAAGAGCATTTATAGACATGTACTGGATGACTTACTGCTGATGAGATCTAAAAATATTTTTCAGTTATCTGCAAAATAAATATTGGGGGGGTCTCATCTTGCAATAACCTAACAATGGTACATTGATACTGTTATTATGAATTCTTCTTGTAATTCCAAATGTAATATGTTCCCAGAATGATATGAGTTTAATAAGAAATTTGGGGTAGATACATTAAGGAAGAGGTTGTACCACCTCAGAGTATGGTCTTTACTGTGACATGTAGTGACCTTGGAGTTAGAAAATATAGTTATCAGGAGTGTGAACCCAGACCCTTCCCGGAAAGTACGTGAAAATGGAAAATGTTTTGTAATTTTATTCTACAGCTGATGATTTCTCATATTGTTTTTTGTGCATTCATAGCTTACAGAATATGTTATCAAAGTTTGGTTACAGAGACAGTTATATTAATATTTTTGAAAAACCTGCAGCTATATCCGTTTTCTAATTGTATTTAAAACCTCCTGTAAATTTTATTTTTCAAGTGAAGCTGTTTAGCATATGAGGTTTAGGCCTAAACCAATTTGTCATGGGACACTTTTGATGTTTGAAGGCAGGGGAGTAAGGGGGAGGGGGAAAGGCTGAGGTTGGAGAAGGGATTAAGAAGGGATTTGTAAGCTTAGTATGAGTTAAGACTGGGTAAGGAAGGATTAATTTAGTGAAGGAAGGAAGGTGGAGGTGAGGTAGGGGTAGGATAGGGCTGAGACTAGTTTTATGTGTGGGTAGTTGGCTTAGAGAGCACATTTTGGTGTGATTTTGTTTTATTATGGGGCCTAGCTTTGTGTTAAGTGGGGATTCTGTTGATTATGTTTTATGGGTGACATTGATCTTATGGATATATTTTTGGAGTTTCAGAGTGTCTGAGTTGTTGAGGTCACTGGTTTTGGAGGATGTAATTTCATTACTTCAGAGAAGTTGTATCCAAGCATGTGTATTGTGTGGTCCAAGATAATACCTCATCTGTTTTGGAGGCATGTTAACAGTTTTATGTCAGAAGAGCAGGCACAGCAATTTGTTAACATTAGGTTGATGAGGCAGCTGGGGGTAGTGGACATTCAGATGCAAGAGCACAAGGAGTTTGCTGACAGCGATCCCATGTGCTTCAGACAGGATGGGGTGCACTTGAATGATTTTGGATTAGATTTGTTTTACTTGAACTTAGGTTTATTTTGGAGGATTTGGTGGAAAGCTGGTATTAGGTGAGGTTCTCGGGCAGACTGGTGGGTGGAGAAGACGGGCAGGGTTATCCCTCTTTTGTTCCTCCTCTGGTGTTTTGTTTGGTGTAAGGAAGTTTAGGGGTGAAAGTGAGTGGTTCGACCCTGCTTTCCAAGTGGTATTTGGTTGGATGTAAGGATTTTGGTTTGAAAATTAGCAGTTGTGCACTGCATGATGTTTAAGAATAAATGAGCTGGGGCGAATACACTGCTTATTCAGGCAGGTGAGCAGAGGTACACTGCCCTGATGAATGGTTAAAGGATGTTTTCTTGTGATTAACAAACAAATTGAAATGATGCAATAAAGAATAAAGTTATGCTGCAATAAGATATGTTGTTTATGGATTCAATAAAAGGTCATCATTGGTCCATGTTGGTGTCTTGTCTCTTTATTGAAGTGAAATGAGACAAATGAGGTCTGGTTACAAACCAATTTGTCATGGGACATCTTTGATGTTTGACGGCAGGTGATTAAGGGGGACAAGGATAAGCTGGGGTTGGAGAAGGGATTAAGAAGGGATTGTAAACTTAGTATGAGTTAAGACTAGATAGGGAAGGGTTAATTTAGTGAAGGAAGAAGTGAGGTAGGGGAGGTTGGGGCTGAAACTAGTGTGGGTAGTTGGTTTAGACAGCACATTTTGGTTTGATTTTGTTATCCTCCCATCCCTCCCTCTTTTTTCTTGAGTAGGTATAACTGATTTCTGAGTCAAGCAGTGCTTAGGCGGAGAAGAGGGTCAGGCTTGTCCCTCTTCTGTTCCCCCTTTGGTCTTTTGTTTGGTGTAAGGAAGTTTGGGGGTGAATGTGAGCAGTTGGACGCTGTTTGATCTTTAAGAATAACCGAGCGAGGCAGAGTATGCTTCTTATTCGGTCAGGGTGAGTGGAGGTACTCTGCCGTGATGAATGGTTGAAGGATGTTTTCTTGTGATTACAAACAGAATTAAATAATTCAATAAAGATTAAAGTTATCATGCAAATAGTAATGTTGTTTATGGTTTCAATAAATGGTTGTCAAAGGTCCATGTTGGTGTGTTGTCTCTTTATTGAAGTGAAACATGACAAATGTTATAATGAAGTTAAATAGGATCCATTCTTTGATTATACACTACATGGACTTATATTTCTTAAAAGAAAGAAGCATTTTGACATACATTAAATCATTTCTTATTCTGCTAGTATATAGTAACTAGTAAATAGCTTTCTGCCTGTGTTATATGAAAAGCATACAGTCATGATAATAGAAATATATTCATCAGGAAAGGTATATATATATATATATATATATATATATATATATATATATATATATATATATATATATATATATACTTTCCATAAGTATCATTATAAGGTGACTTTATCTCTTTTTCTGCACTGGATTTTTCAGCCATTTGCTTGCAGCATTGTATTCATTTATCATGTCTGTTCAATAATATACTGTCCATTTTATATGTTTTATTGTATTTTAAATGTAACTCTTAAATCACATGCTATGCTTTTAGGTGAGAATTCCCCAATAAAATCTTTAACAAGCAGTTGGTTATAAAAAACAAAACAAAAAAACAACCTATCTATGCTTTGTGAAAGGACATACATACTTTAAATCACCTAGAGCCATACTTTCCACTGTCAGTTGGCTACCCTGCCACACTGCACAGTCTGTGATCTATGTTCTCCTGTCTAGGGGATGTTGAACAGCACAGTAAATGCCCAAAGCAGCTGGTCTATACAAATCTCCCCCCATAGGGCATCCTGGCCACAGCTCCATTCTTAGGTGAGTTTTAGATGGAAACTCAGCATGTTTATTTATTTTTTTTCTTTGAGGTGAGACAAAACCCACAGAGACACAGGGAGAACATGTAATCTCCAAACAGGCATTGGTCAGAGGTCAGGAATGAACCTTGTACTTTGTGTATGGGATGAGAAGACCTTAACCATTATGCCAACTAGTTTCCTCAAACATACTTTGATTAGTAATTCACTTCCAGTATGGATTTTCCACACTGAAACAAAATCTGTAAAACAACTTTAAAAATCAATCTTCAAAAGAAAATGAATATTTTTAAGTTCAATTAATTAAAATGTTTTGAAATTAAGCAAAAATATCACCTGAATACTGGTATGCACATGAAATGTTTATTTGCTTATTTATTTTGGAGAATACATGATGTTATTTTGTTTCAAATGTATAAATAAATTGCAGTTATGATTTGGTAATGAATGAAAAACTCTAAGGAGTAACTTCAAAATGTTCTTAAAGTGGATTGCAAATGTTTGTCAAGTACTTTATTTTCAGATCATGTATCTTCATACACACATTAAAAGCAAGTCTATAATCTTTTTCCCTTTCATCTGACCTGCAAAATAAATCTGTGTTAACTGTACTTTTAAACAAGCAGTAACAAATAACTCATAATTAAATAATTAGAGAATTTTGAAGGAGTCTACTAATTGTCATACATCGTATTAGTATTATGAAGGCATTGCCATTATTCTCAGATATAATATATATAGTTAGCATTTTGCAATTGAATGGAAAGGTAGTCATCAAATACAGCACTTCATCTTTTAATTCCATTTCAGCATCTTGTTTTCTTTGTAAATCTCAGAAGATCCAAAATGAAAGAACACGCCCTGCATATGTGAAACCTATAATTTACCCTGCTGTTGCATTTTGAATAAATCTGCACTCACTGCTTCTAGTACTATACTTTGCTAAGTACCACATATACCAATTGGGACGACATTGAGAGCTACAGGTTCAGGTAGTTATTAGTAAAAAGTCACAACTACTTACAAGATAGAAACTTTCAACTGCACTGAAGGCCAAAGGTATGTTTTTATCATCCTTTTGTTATGGATATATTTGCCTCATTCATGGATCATATATTCATTTTTACCAGTGAAACACAGCATTCCATTTTATGCATTTGAAACTATCCAAATACATTCTAAATAATTTCTGTGCAAGAACGCATACAATTACTTCTAGTGAAAAGACCATACTGCACTGAAAGTATTTATCCTCTTATGCTTTTCAGATTATAAAAAATGGCTATGAAGTCAAAATACTGTACCCTGAGTTAAAGCTGTGTTAAGCAATATGAAGGGGCCTCTTGAATATATGCCTGCAAAAATAAGAAACATTAAAATGTAGCAAGTCTTCACAGTTCTTAAATAAAGTAATAAAAAATGAATATAATATAAATTTAGTCTGCAAGCTCTGTCTATTAAACACAGGAAATGTAGGCTAATTCAATTCTAAGCAGCAGGAAGCTAATTTATCAAGTCCTTTATGCAAGGAAACCACTTGCTTCCTGAAAGTGTTTCCCCAAATCCTTCTATTAAAAACAAACCACATATAATTTGCATTAGATTATAAACTATTTTTGTGCTTTTCTCTTTCTTTTTTCCAACAGAACTTCATCAGAAAATAAACCACTTTAAAATTATACAGCTTAAATAAAACTACACAACCAATCTGAAAACAATTAATACTTGACATCAGTTCCTTACCGTCACCATCTTAATACACATTTACTACTCATGTAATCATGTAAACTGGAGGAGGGGGAGGTGTTAGTTACACTTGATGTGGAATCTTTATATACAAGTATACCCCATGAACCAGGTATAGAATTATAAAGACAGTAATTGAGCCATCACACTATAGTTCATCCATCTAAGGTTGATACTATTGTATATTGATTGAGTTAGTGTTAGAATTTTTTTTATTACTCTTAATAATACCATTTATCATCAAAAAAGTGGCTTTGGTATGGGAGTTAAATTAGCCCCAATGTATGCAAATTTTAAGAGCATGGGAAACAGATATTCTGGTCAAGTTGAAAGGGTTTTCCAAAACTAGATTATTTAAACATTTTATTGATGATGCTTTCTTCACTTGGCAGGGTTCTGAGGATGAGTTGAACATTTTCTAGTGTGAGTTAAATCAAAGCACTAATTTTCTTAATTTTTCATTGTCCCAAGTTGGCCAACATGTACAATTTTTAGATATAGATTTATGAATGGATCTGGTAAACCGTATCTTTATTTCTAACATTTTTAGGAGGAAGAAAACTTTTTGAAATAATTATATAGATTTTCATAGACAACATCCCACCTTCATGAAGAGGAATATAGTTAAAGTTCAATATATAAGACTGTCACAAATTATCAGTGACACAGGGTTGTTTACCAGTGAATGTCAGTATCTCAAAAGTTTATTTTAGACATTCCTGAGGCATTTATGGATTACCTTATGAATTATATGATAATTTCAAAAGATAGTAAGTATAAGCCTATTTTGAAATTTGTTTTTTCATCTGAAGCATGTTCGAGTCATAGCCAACATGAATTTAGGTTTCCTTTACCTATTTCTTCAAAAATGACAGGTATTCAGCATATTTTAAGCAATAATTTGTGTGTGTGTGGTAGCATTGTTACCTCACAGCAAGAGGTTCTCCCGTTCGATTTTCGGCTGGGCTTGGGAGTGCCTTCTGTGTGGAGTCTGCATGTCCTCCCCGTGGTTGGGTAGCATTTGAAAGACATGTGTGCGTAAATGGGTGTGCCTTCGTTAAAGGTTGGGCGTTGAGCAGGCACCTCGGCATTTCATAAAAATCTACTGCCAATCATTAGCAGATAGGAGTTCAGCTGTGGCGAACCCTTACCGGGAAAAGCCGAAAGACAAACAACAACAACAACAACATACAAGATGACATGGAATTGAAAAACATTTTAGGTGATAGAATAGAGTTTTGTTATAAGAGAATTAAGTATTTATAACACTATTTTGAAACAAATGATAATGTTATTTTGTGTAGGAAGGTTAACTATAGAGGCATATTGAAATTTGGCAGGTGTTCACATTTTAACAATATTATTTGTTGCAAGGATTTTTTAATTGTGCATCGTGTAATTTTAATATTAATATTAATACGTTTTTTTAACTGCCAATCCAGAAATGTAATTTATTTGGGGGTATGCATTTCATGTAGTAGTTTTTACATAGGCAAGACCACAAGAAGATTGGTCAATCATATTAGAGAACATAAAAATGCCATCAAAAATAATCATGTAAAAATGCTCTTGCAAAACACAGTATGAAATATAATTTGTTTGTAGGATTTAGATTTATTGTATTAGAGCAGGTCTTTAATTTTATAGAAGACATTAATGCTTGCCTTGAATATAAAGATATAAAGGTGGCAGCTTTTACTGAATGCAGACACACCCCCTAGCTTAAATGACTACATGAATATTAAATGTCTATTAAGATGGTGCCAGTAAGGAAGTGATGTCAAGAATTAATTGTTTCCGGATTGGTTCTACAGTATTATCTAATTTTAAGCTATATAATTTTAAAGTGGTTTATTTTCTGATGAAATTCTGCTTGAAAAAAGAAGGATGAATGCATTAATTTCTTTTTTTTTTTTTTTTTTTTTGCTGTTGTTCATGTTCTAATCAGCTACTGCAGGTAATCCATTTTTGGTGTTTTGTAGTACTATTGGCATAGTGGTTTGGCAGATTATAAACTATGTTGACTTTTCTTTCCTTGACAATGGGCTATGCACCGGTGTTAGTATACAAGGTCTGTGATACTGATTTAATAGTAAAGACGTATGAATGAAAATGGCATTTTAGTTTCCAAAATCTTACTAATGTTATGGTCAAACAAATTATTAAATCTCTGCAAGGAACCCACTTGCTTTCTGAAAATGTTTCCTCAAGTCCCTCTATTGAAAACACATCTCATATGATTTGCAATTGCTTATAAAACTATATTGAGTTCCAAACCATGTAAAATAAGGAATTTCTTTCGTAGACAGTGGGTTATGCACTGGTGTTAGTATAAAAGGTCTGGAGCGTGATGTATAAGAAAATGACATTTTATTTTCCAAAACCTTGTGGTCAAACAAGTGGTTAAATTTCTCTAAGCATACAAGGTAGGCTACAGTTTTGATAGGACAATTGTCCATCTAAAGGCTTTCAAATGACATATTAAAAGAGGAGGTAGCATACCACTATTGTGTGATATTGCACAGTCTTTGCAAGTCATACACACATAGCATTTTCATAGTTCAGAACAAGAATATTATTGTACAAAACCACAAAACATAAAATCATACAAGAGTCAGTGTTAACATTGTGTCCATTTACATATATAAGACTGAATGATTTGTTTGCCTGTAGGCCACAAAGCTTTTATGATATCAATTGCATATATGAACATTATGCTAATATTCCTAATACCAAGCAAACATTTATATCTCGGAATATCTTCACATTGAAATCTATGACATAATGGCATTTTTACTAACACCCACTGCTATATATGATAAGGCATTCCATTTTTGCATTATTAATGTAAATATAGGATGATGTCATAAGTTTCATAAATTTTTATAAATGTTGCTTAATAATGCCAGCTCTGTAAATCCCATGCTGATCATTTTACTATGCGTGTCAGCTTGTACATGTCACTTCCAATCTTAGTTTTAGGTATGTATCATACAAAAACTTTAAGAATTATATTTTTAAAACACTGAAAATTATACTTACCACAAAAGTGTACAGAAATTTCAAGTTAGGATCTAAGTAATCTTATAGGATGTAGATCCAATCTGCATTCCTGATAACTATACTTTTATAGAAAGCAATGGGTTAAGCTTTCTATAGGCATGAATTTAAAAAGAACAATCCCAGTTTCATTAGTAACTGCTACCATTTTATAAAACATTGAGTGATATAACTGAAACACTGTGGATCCTATTTTTTTAAATGAATTGCATTTGTTTATAAAATATAGAAAAATTAAAAGTAAGCTGTGCTAACATTCTTCAAACCGGACTAGAGTACACAAAACATCACAGTTTTGGAACAAGATTGAATTAACAAGAATAAAATAATGTGCACTAATCACACAGCTTGGGGTGCTACTGATAAATAGAAGGAACCAAGTTTATATCTATTATCAAACTTAAAACAGTCACTGAATTCTGTATTTTAGAAAGAAATTGTCCCAACAGGGAAATATTGACGTGCTCATCTGTGTCACTGAATGAATATAAAATGTTTCCAAGGTGTTTACACTCAATGTATTCCATACCTTCATGAAGTAACTCATACTTTTATTTCAATTCCATACTATAAATCAATTTTATTATGCTTTTTAACATCCAGTACACTTTCAGCATGTACATATATGGGGAATCTCTGGACACATGGGCACATCCAAAACACATGAAAACTGATTGTTTCATGGATACCACATCTCCAGCAAGCAAAGTTTGACTTTACACCTGTTTTAAATTATCTAGCCAGGGTGAGGTATCATCTATCAATATGCCAGCCTCATCTGTTGGTTTTGATAACTGTGACACTTATTTGGTATGGATTTGGTGTAGGGGATTAAGGATCTGTTAACAAACTATTTTCTTTGGTCCAATGGTCCACATTTTGAGTACCTCAACCTCCCCTCCTTGTCTAACTGTGAGACTCTGAGCAAGTAATTTAACAAGACAGCACTTCCTGACTGAGTATAAAAAAGGTCCATGGAGATCAGAGCTCAACACCAGTTAATAAAAAATAAAATAAAATGGGGCAATCCAGGCTTGAATCCATTTCCCTTTGATTAGACTTACTTGCTCTTGTCTTTTCCATCTTACCTTTAACAGACATATCACTGCCTTAGCCTTAATTTCTCACATATCCTTATAAGTCAGGCTTGCACTCCCCTTCCTAACATTATCCCATGTATATTCAAAGTATAATGGTTGCATAGCACCAAACTTATAATCAACCATTTGCTGCACAAAAGAGTGCCACAGACAACACAGGCAATAACTCTCAGTCCACACTTCTAATAGAAGAAACATAAAATGTACTTTAGTGCATTTATCTCATAATGACAAGAGACTTCATCAGAACAAATAAACAAATGCAAATGACCTGTTATAAATACTAACAATTATGAGTTAATGAAATTATTGTGTAATTAACTATCCTTAAAGGGACAGGTTCCCAATAATTACCAAAACTTTAAAAAGTATTTAATCATAGTGGAATATAGAGTATTTATATAAGTCGATAATGCTGTTTTTTGAAACAATATTACCATACTCAAATACATTTTTCTGAATTAATGTTTTATAAAATAGATCCCATCCCAAGAAACTATCTAAAAGTGTTGATTTTAGGTAAAACATAAAAATAATATTAGAATTAAAATATGATGAAATAAGATTTGACTAATACAGGCAACCCAGTCATAACAATTCTAGTAGTTTTGTGTTGTGCTAATAAAGTATTTACAATCTGGCCACCCTTGACTTCAAAACAGGAGCAACAGAGACATTTTCATTCAATCCAGGAGAGATGGAAGCATTAAGTTTGAGTTGCCAAAATAGCTCCTTGTAATTAAATCTGTTTTCCCATGCTCTGCCTCTGCTATGACAGTTGTCTTTGAAACAGGACTTATGAAAATTTATACACTAGAAGAGGAAACATGAGCAAAAAATGTACATAAGTCCTTTGATACAGTATTGGTGGTAGAATACAACACACGAAGCAAGTATGTTAAAGACATAGTAACAAAGAACTGGGCTATATTTATAGCTAGTGACACAGTAACTAAAATTATGAGGGCTAGCCCATGTTTCATATATAAAACTGCAAGAAACATTAAAAAACATTTCAGAGTTATGAAATAGACTCAATTGTGCATTATTTATAGACATGGAAGTACATTTTAACTTGTAATTTACATATTTAATGAATTAGTTATTACACTTAAACAAGGCAACTGTCATAGAGAGGTAGTTTGTTTGGCCATCTGTTCATATTATTCAACATACTATGTAGGAAGGAACCAAAGATACCTGTGCAAGAGACTTTATGAACATAATTACTATATTAAATACAAAAATGGAAAAAAATGCATTGTATAAGCACTCTTTAGACTGCCATAATTTTAAAATGTTCTCAAGGAGCTATTATGGCAGCGCAAATACATTATTGGCACAACACAAAACTACTATCATTTTTATGGATGGGTTCCTGTATTAGTCCATTCACATGTCATCATATTTTAATTTGAACTTGAATCATTTTTTACCTACAATCAGTGCTTTTAGATACACTTAGTAAAATAATGTATCAGATGTCATCAATTTTACAAAATCATTGATTCAGAAACACATATTTAAGTGTGATAACATTGTTACAACAATGACAACGTTGTCAAGTTATAAAATACTGTATACTGTACGATGATTAAATATTATTTTTTTTTTCACAATTACTGGAAACCTGTCTCTTTAAGGATAGTCACTTACACAATCATGTCATTAAACTCATAATTACTTATTAGTATTATAAGAGGTCATTTTGCATTATGTTTATTTTTCTGGACTGTGAGTTACTGCCTGCACTGACTGTGTTACTCTTTTGTGCAGTGAATGATGGGCTATGTCATTTATCCCATACTAATAACCTTTAAGTATACTCCACAAGATGAATATGTCTAGTCCATGCTTGATCCATAAGCATGATGATTTCTTGTCATCTTAGACACTTTCAGAATTGAATATAAAATTTGAGTTTCAGTATGATTACTGAAGTTATGACACATAAAATTAAGGCTTATCACCTGAAATTTTTAAATAAATCCTGTGACATAACTAAGTTTTACTAAACGAATAAGGCTCACTCCACAAACAAAAACTATGGACAGACTCTTGTGCTTTTTCTTTATAACTCCATTTGAATTCTGTTCTGCACACACTCCTATAGCTTTAATAATTTCTGCCTAAAGTGCTCAAAATGTATCAAGTTAGCAGGGAATTCTTATCCATCTAACATAGATTGCCACCAAGTCATCCAGCCGTAGAATAATCTTCACATTTCACATCACTGATGAACAAAGAGAGAAATCTTGACAATGTAACTCACAATTTACATCTAGGTCCAAATGATCGTCTCACAGCAAAAGAATATAGTTTCCAAATTCATGCTTTGCATAACAGTCTCCTAATACAAGAAAAGCAATAGCATTGACATGTGTGAAGCCATATACTCAACACTTTTATCAGATGCTCAGTGACAGAAAATAAGTGAACATGTTTCTAACATAAGAAGAAGAATTATTCATTTATTTTTGCTCATTAGTTTAGTCTAAAAGTAAAGAAAGCATGATTCATATAGTCCCCTCTATGGTAAACAACTAATCAAATGTATTGTTTGCAAAATTCCACATTAGCACAGTTTTTCGTATATGTATAGTTAGTTGAAGTTACTAAATTAAATTGACCAGAAGGATTTTTCTTTATGTAATGATCGCAACCTCTTGCATATATGGGATTATAACAACGAATAAAGAAGTGTTTCATAAGAGGTTCTGTTTTAGGACTGGCGGACAATAGATAGCATGTGTTGCAGTAATAACGTGAACATCTTTAGTATTTACTATATGAAATAGCTGATTAAAACATATGCCCACTCAAGCATAGTAGAAAAGCTAAATAAACTGGGTATAAACCCCTATGTCACCTGCTAGATTGCCAGCCGGCTTGCATATAGGGTGTAGATAGTAGAAACAGGAGAAGTTACCACCACAAAGAGACCAGTCACCAGTAGAGTTCCGTGGGATTTTGTGCTGGGACTTTTCCTGTTTGGCATCTATTTTTCTGTAATAAAAGTCAATAGCAAAGGGCTAACTAAATTTGCAGATGACTGCAAGCTAGGAGCAGTCATTGAATCCCCAGATGCCTAAGCCATCCTGCAAGAAGGTTTGTCTCAAATAAATAACTGGTGACAAAGTCATGGACTGAAACTAAATGCCAAAAAATATATTATTATATCCTTAGGGAAGCTATTTACCCTAGGGAACTACTGTATTAAGAATATGCCCCTACGAGTTGACCCAATTCTTTGGGACTTGGGAACTTTTGGAGACAGTGACCTAACTTTTGACCAACATGTGTCTATTTTTGTAAGAAATTTCTTCTATATTGCACAACTTAAAAACCTGGGTTTGTGTCTAGATCTAGGGCTGTCATTGTCCCCCCTTACTCAGACCTCATTAGGCTAGTCATTGAATAAAATGCTCCCTTTGGCATGTATCTGTCTAGGCACATGCAACAAATGGAATGCCCACAGAAATATCTTACTCAAAGGATACAAGACCTAAACAGCATGTCCTACACAGACAGACTCAAAGCCCTGTCACTGCATTCGGTATTTTACAGGCTGCTAACTGGCGACCATCTTCTAGCATATAAGGTATTCTCCATCCCATTACTGATATATTTACTGGACATCAGCAAGTCAAATGGCATCAGAAATACTCAGTCTAGGAATTTAAACTTCTTCTGCAACATCAATAGAATGTTTTGGAGGACAGGTATATCTCGCACTGGACACTGCAGCTGTGGAAAAGACTTCCCATACACATAAAACAAAGTTTGTCCCTGTCTATATTTAAGTACAACTTGCATCTATGGATGGGAAACAGAAAATCTACCCCAGGACTGCCCCTTGTACTACTAATAGACATGGGCAGCTCCTAAATTCTTTATCCCATGCACGGGTCTCCTCAAATTACCTATGGTATGACTCATATCTAATTATTGCCCATGGATAGTTAAGGCCAGTTTATAACCAAATGAGATTTCAAGTACAAAAAGGGAAATTAACTAGACTAAAATGGCCTACAAGGGCAGCTTGCCTAGTACTTACCTAGGAACCTATGAAAAACAGAAGACAGGTTAGGCTTTTAAGGCATTTTGAGACAATATTATGTTTATCAAGGAAATTTCACAAGAGGATTGCAAGCTTAACTAAGAGGAAAACTTAATAAAATAAGCTGTAGAGACTCACTCTGTCTGGGCTTCTTGCGTTGTACTATAATGGAAACTTGTGTTTTAACTTTATATGCATTATGTTATCCTATATTATATTATGTTATTTTAATCTAATCTGTTTTGATTCTAGCCTGAATATATTTTTATAATATCTTAAATCAAATTAGAACAATTATGTTTAATAATAACATTTTAGAATGCATAAAACACAAACATTCCACCAGCAGACAAATCACAATAGTAGCAAGGAACCAAAACTGAGTATAGAAAAAAAAAAGCATCAGTGTGGAAACACAGCAGTCAGCAGGTAAAATAATGCATTAAACTTGGATTTATTTTACCTGCTGTCTGCAGTTTTTTACCTACTTTACCTTTGGATATTTTGAACTGTGACTGTTGTGTTTCCACACTGGTGCGTTTTTTTCTGTACTCAGCATTTTAGAATGGCATAGGGTTTAGAAGAAATGACACTGTTTTATGTCAGTATATATATACACACACACACACACACACACACACACACACACACACACACACATACATGGGTCTACTTCTCTGTATATAATACAGATATATATATATATATATATATATATATATATATATATATATTTCTATATATATATATATATATATATATATATATATATATATATATATATATATATATATATATATATATATATAGGTCCCCTTCAGAAACCCAAACTTTCACTTACCCAACTTTTAAGATGCTGAGACAAAAAGGCAGACGACACCAAAACACAGACTTTTCACTCCAGGTAAGTAACCACTCGGCCACCATGTTGAACTTTGCCACTTAGCCCCATGGTAGTGCAATCTCAAAGTTTGCATATTTAGTTGGGGGGTGTGGGGGATGAAGCCCCCCTAGGTGGGTTTAGTTTGCTTGGTTTTCATTTCTTGTTCAGGTTGGCCGAGCAGTTACTTACCTGGTGACAGGTCTGCTGGTTAAGGTAAAGGCACCAACTTTGACTATGTGGATTTTGTCATTGACCCAGTTAGCAACCCACCTGATCACATAAGGATTGTCATTCAAGTGGGTGATTTTTTAATGATGCTTGAATGTGGGATTGTGTTGAAATGCCTTGGCTAAGTCAAGGTAGGCTGTATGCACAGATTTGCCTTTGTCTGTGGCTTTGCTGATGTTTTTGAAGCAGTTCACCAGGTTTAACAGTCATGATCTGCCTTTGACAAAACCAAACTGTGCTGGATCAAGGTTTTGGAAATCACCTATATCCTTATTTAGAAGGTCCATAATGAGTCATTTCATGGACTTACAGATTAAGGCCAGTTAAGCTTCTGAGTCTGTAGTTCCCAGAGTGTGTTGCTCTACCCCCTTTTTGAAGGCGGGTAACGTTTGCTGTTTCCATTCAGCAGGGACAAAACCACTACTCAGGCTGTGGTTGAAGAGACTACCTAATGGAGTTGATAATTTATGTTTTACACCATTTAAAATGCAACCTGGAATGCCATTCCGGTCCAAATGAGGCTGTGTTTTTGGCCTTGGAGACAGTATTAATGACTTGCTCTTTGGAGATGCAAGGTGGGGGAGACATAGATGGAATGCTTTGTGGAATGTTTGGAGGGGACGGGGATGAAATTTTCACCAAACCTGCCTGCTAATAGGTTAGCTATTTTTACAGGATCAGTGTGTGTGATGACATTTACAACTAGTTCAGCACACATCTGGATCTTACTTTTTAGGTTACAGATATAGCTGAAGAATTATTTCTTTTTAAGTTGCCCTTACAGGATTTTACAAGTTGTCTTATTTGTTTGTTCAAGCAAAGGAGGGAATTCTTCCAGTGCTGAGATCTCTCTTTTTAATTCTTAGACAGCAACTTCTTCCTCTTGTTGTATAAGTTGTTAATACTAGATGTCCAGCATTGAAGCTTGTTTTCTCTTCAGGATCTTGTTCTGATCCTATTGGGTATAGCTTTGTCAATACATTTGTATAAGTGTTTGTACAGGGCACTTGTGTATATCTTAGTATAGTTGTGAATACCGTCTGTGGATTGGAAATTATTTATGACATCCCTTAGAAGAGTATAATTAGCTTTGTTAAAAATGTTTAGCCTGATTTTACCTAACAGGGGTTCAGGTGTTATAGCTACTTTAAATGTGACTGATTTGTGATCAGATTTAACCAGTGAGTGTCCTATACTTGTGTTGGTGCAGTGGTCACCCATGTTGGTGATGACCAGGACAAGAATATGTGAGCCCCTTGTGGAGTTGCATACTATTTTTTCCAGGGCATTAGTGTTAACAAAGTCCAGGAACCTTTGTGTGAGCATGTTGGTACTTGCTTAAATTTCCCAGTCAATGGAGGGATAGTTAAAATTGCTCATGGCTAGATTGTTTGGTTGTAATTTGAGTGATTCAAGTAGGTCCAAATAAGCAGAGTGGGTATCTTGGGACATTGAAGGGGACACATAGCTAATAATGACTTGAAAAGGGTTGTTTAACCACAGTTAGTTGAACCTGGAGTAACTCTATGGAGTTTTCCTGTCTAACCAGTCTACAGATGTATTTATCTTTGATCCTCCATTGGTTCTCACAAGTTCATTCTGCTGTCTGAAAGTGTGGAAGGCATTGTAGCCTTGTAAAGCTTATGTACTCTCTGTGGTCTTGAACCAAGCTTCTGTGACTGCACAGACATCAACATCCTCCAGGGAGAGGAGTGCTTCCAGAGAGTGCAATTTCTGATTTAAACTCCTAGAGTTTAGCAGCATATCCTTTAAATTATTTGTGAGTAATATTTTTATGTTGGAAATTTTGTTTGTGAGATTTTGCCTAAAAGGCACTATGGTGGAGGCAAATGCCTCAGCCAGTAACTTGAAGCCTAGAGGTGACAGTTGAAGACCATCTCTGACAAAAAAGGGTGGTCTGTCAGCCATGTCATCAAAGGCTGACAGGAACTGGATCCCCTTACAATGACACCAGAAACTAAGCCAATTGTTGAAGTCAATCTTTTTTGTTTATACTGTGGTATCAGGCTAGGTGAGTGTATAATGCTGCTCAAGGCTAGGGACATACCTGCCTGGGACACATATTCATAGAGCTCAGTCATGTCTCTCATCATACACTCCATTGAGACATGATATGCCTCAAGTCCTGCACATCAACATGAACTATGATTAAGTCATAACTGGACTTGTTGTTGAGAGACTTGAGTGCATGTGTGATCTGATGGATCCTGGTACCCAACAGAGAGCTGAATGCAACTTTTTCCTTGTCCAGCCTGGTGAGTGGGACATCTGTGTGTCTCAAAATAGAATCACCTATGACATGTAAATGTAAATGTAAATGTATACATAGTCACAGTAGACAAGTCATTATCAAATCTGATTTTTTTTTTTAATCACAAGTGTTAACAGTGGGTTTTTGACCAAGCAAGTTTTAGAATCAAATCTTTGTCAAGGTAGGACTTAAATTTAAAAATTTTGTTCGGGGCTTTTCCCCTCGGGTCTCCACTGAAAATGAGTAATTTCTTACCCAGTTGGACTAACCCGTTTAACAAATGTGAAATAAATAAATAAATAAATAAATAAATAATAAAATCATCAATCATCGAGATCTCAACTTTATGGATGTTTTGCCAATGCTGTATACCCTCTGTCTCAAAACGTTTCCACCTGTAAATTTAAGTATTGAGAAGCCAAATGTGTAAGAGATTAATTATATTATTGCCCTGAATTCCCCAAGATGTTCTATAAATTCTCAAATAGTTTCTCCTCTGTTTTTTTTTCTGTTACCTAGCTCACTGAGACAACCAACCATCATTTCAATAGAAATTCAGTTTGTACATATTTCTGTTTTAATCTCCAATTGTTGTCATTAAAAAGTTATCAGTGCCCTTTATTTTAGTTTCTTATCGCTAAGTTATGTTTTTTTAAGAATTCTGTTTGATTATTGCAGTGTTCCTGTATATATAAAAATAGCATTAAAACTGGTCCATTTCCAAGGATAGTTGCAACGAGAAATATACCTGCTTACTGATAGTCTTTTCTCCCAGACATTTACTGCTGAAAATATTTCAGAGTGTTAAATTGTGCATTCAAATTAACTGGATATAGGAAATATAATAAAAAAAGATGCAAAATTACAAAATCTCAGTTTTGAAACATACCATGTAGAAAAATACTTAGAAATACATAGTTTCTTGTTTGTCCAAGTAGTATCAAAATTCATAAGAAATAGACTCAGCCTACTACAATTGCATGTTTTGATACTCTAGAATAAATTAAAGTGTCTTTGAGAATCTTGGGACTTCTATAGGAAGATGGAAATCCTTGCCTGGAAATAATGAAAAAGTTCTGAAGGAATGAAATGCATAGATAGTTGAAAACTCAAAATTATTTTCTGCTTACTTCAGAGAAAAAAGACAATTTGCCTTTATCACACAGACCACAAATAATGGATAATTAAGAAAAAATAATAAAGGTAATAAAAGCTGTTAATCAGAGAGCAAATAGTTTTGTTAGAAAAGAAAATATAATTAATAAATGGCTTTCTCTCTCTGAAACAAATTACATTAATTGGTATATATATATATATATATATATATATATGTGTATATATATATATATATATACATATATATATATATATATATATATATATATATATATATATAGGGAAACTTTGAGTGGATTAAGTACTTCTGCCTTGCTTTATATTGCTTATTTTCACTAGCCGTACTATTCCAAGCATTTTTTATTAACTTTGTAATTTATTTGAATTGTTTTTTTTTTTAATTCTGATACTGTTTGCACTTTAACTGGTTGTTTGTAAGTGTTTTTCAACTGTTGAAGTGTTGAGGGCTACACACTCAAGTGCAATACACATTTTTCTGCTTTAAAAGTATTTGTTTTACTGTATCTGTTTTAATTTTTGAAAAAAAAACCCCAAAAAATCCTATCTCTCTTCTCATTTCCCACCTTTCTATAACCAGTAGAGTCTTGTTTTCAGATTATGCTGAATTCTGCGCTGTTTTGTAGTTTCTGTGTTGCCCAGACCTTACTAAGATGGAAGGAAGCTTCTCTGTTCATCAGTGAGAGTGGTGAGCTTTGAGCAGCCTATCTGTCACTGGAGGAGTGGTTTCAGCTCATAATCTGTAGCTTTATTGGCCATTTTGGGCTATTTCTATCCCTTTCATCTTTCTGTGTAAAATCCATGTTTGTGCATTTTTTGTGCTTGTATTACCTCAGCAAGATCCTGCCTGTGTGTCCTGTGGAGTTCTACAGCAGCAGGGAGAGAAAAGGGAGACTCTGAGTGGATTAAGTACCTCATTTTGCCTTTTTTTACTTGTTTTCCCTAGCCACACTATTCCAAGAGTTTTTTTATTAACTTTGCAACTTATTTGAACTGTTTTTGAATTCTGATATTGTTTGCACTTTAACTGATAATTTTTAAGTGTTTTTCAGCTGTTGAACTGTTGAGGGCTACACACTCAAGTGCAATAGCCCATTTTTCTGCTTGAAAAGTATTTGTTTTACTGTATCTGTTTTAATTTTTGAAAAAAAAACAAAACAAAACAAAACAAAAACATCCTCTCTCTCTACTTATTTCCCACCTTTCTATAACCAGTAAAATCTGGTTTTCAGATTTTACTGAATTCTGGGCTGTTTTGTAGTTTCTATGTTGCCCAGATCTTACTAAGACAGAAGAAAGCTTCTTTGTTCATCAGTGAGAGTGGTGAGCTTTGATCAGCCATTTTGGGCTATTTCTATCCCTTTCATCGTTCTGTTTAAAAAGCCATGTTTGTGCAGTTTTGTGCATCACTCAGCGCTGTTTAACTAGGGTTAAACTATTTCTGGTGCCAGAAAGTCTGCTCTTCTAATTTTCCCATAGAACTAGCCAGTTTTCTAGTTTTAGCACTCAAAACTGTTTCCTTGTGCTCAGCACTTGTTCAAAACTTGTTGCAAGCGCTAAATACTCTACAAATTACTGCAGCACTCAACTTTCTTCACTTGTTAGGAGGAAAACAGTTTTTAGTACTTAAATTAATAAGCATCTATCCAGGCATGTCTAAGGGTCAGCTCCTGGTATTTTTCCCTGTCCACCTGATAAATCTGGGCATCTTGGGGCAATGTAGCAATTGCCTCATGTACACTGACAACTCTCTCCTCCTACCACCCAACACTACAACCTGTGAGAGATGCACTTATATAGCCAAACTGGAAGCCAAGCTCTCTCCAGCCAAGACTGTACTAGACAGTCAAGAGGAAAAGGTAAACACCTGCACCACACCACACTCAACACATAGTCCATCAAAACCTACACCACCTAAACCCACACATAGTAACACAAAACACACACCTACATTCATGGAGGCTCTCAATAAAAATCTGCCCAAAAAACAGAGACCTCCAAAGCTGAAACACAAGCAACCTCCACCCCCCAACACTACCCAAATGACACATAGCCCACAAAATCAGTGTGCCACTCAACCTCAGCCCATAAGGCAAAACAACATACCCAACACACTAGTCATAAGTGACTCCATAGTCAAGCACACTGATGTTCAACTTACGAGGCTAAACAAGGGGAAAGTTATTGCCTGCTGCCTGTTAGGTGCCAGGATCTACCACATAATGCAAGCACTCAGGTCACTCCAAAACAAGTACAAATATGACTCTGTCATTGTCCATGTTGGTGTGAATGACCTGAGACATACCTTCCTGGACTACATGAAAAGAGACATAGATGATCTCTGAGATCATGTAGCCCAGGCAGGTGTGACCCTAGCCCTGAGTAGCATCCTGCCATCACTCAGAGTGATACCACAATACAAGGACAAAATGATTGACTTCAACAATTGGCTAAGCTTCTGGTGTCATTCTAAGGTGATAGTGTCTGTCTGCTGGGACGACATGACCGACAGACCACGATGCTTTGCCAGAGATGGCCTGCACCTGTCACCCGTGTGATTCCAGATACTGACTAAGGCTCCTGCCACCTTTATAGTGGCTTTTTAGGCAAGGTTCAAATGACAAACTCACCACCGTAGCAGGTATAAGCAAGCAAAATCTGAGGGTAATGCTACTCAGTGCTAAAGTCTAAACCTCAAAATGCACTCACTTGAGGCA
>NC_056734.1:900408543-900506043 GCF_019279795.1 Protopterus annectens | reverse complement strand
AAGCAATGTTTGAAGGCAGAATAGTACACAGTGCATACCTCGACCTGGCCGAAGCTTTGACATGATTCCCCCCTCGTGCATAGTAGGTAAGCTAAATAAACTGGGAATAAACCCCTATGTCTTCCTCTGAATTCCCAATTGGCTCACATATAAGATTTAAGAAATCAAGATAGGGTAAGTTACCTCCAGATAGAGACTAGTCACCAGTGGAGTTCCCCCGGGTTTCTGTGCTGGGACTTCTGTTTCGAATCTACTTTTTTGAAGTGAAAACAAATTCCAAAAGGCTCTGCCTGACTACGTTTTCAGATAACTGCAAGCTAGATGCCGTCATTGAATCCCCAAATGTCTTAGCCATCCTACAGGAAAGTATTTCTCAAATAAATAACTGGTGCCAAAATCACGGGCTGAATCTAAATGCCAAAAATGCATTATTATATTCTTTGGGAAGTTATCTACTCCTGAGAACTACCACATTGACAGTATGTCTCTAGGAGTTGACCCAATTGCTCAGGATATGGGAACTTATGTGGATAGTGATCTGACTTTTGACCAACATGTGTACATCTTTGTAAAAAAGTGCTTCTATATTGCACAGTTTATAAACAAGGGATTGTGTCTAGATCTAGGGATGCAATTATCCTCCTTTACTCAACCCTCATTAGGCCAGTCATTGAATATAATGTCCCCTTTGACATGTATCTGTCCAGACATACACAATCACTGGATTGCCCACAGACAGTCCTAAATGATACAAGGCCTTAACAACTTATTCTACAGGGGACAACTTAAAGCCCTGCCACTATATTCAGTATCTTACAAACTGCTAAGAGGTGACCTGTGTCTGTCATGAATGTCATCCTCCTACCCAGTACTGATGAATTTACTGCACATCAGGAGGTCACATTGCATCAGAAATACTCAGTCTGGGGATCTAAACCTCTTCTGCAACATCAACAGAATGGTTGGGAGGGGCATGTATATTTCACAGAGGATACTGCTGCTCTGGAACAAACTCACCATCCACATAAAATAAATGTTGTCCCTGTCCACATTCAAGTGCAACTTGGATCTATGGATGGGAAACAGAAAAGTTACCCCAGGACTGACCCTGTACTACTAATGGACAGAGGCATCTCCTAAATGTTTTATTCCATACACAGGTCCTCTCAAATTATCTACAGTATGATCCCAGTCATTTTCATTAGGGCTAAAATATAATTATCAAATATGGGAAGGGTAAGGCTGATCTCTAAACAAAAGCAATAGGTTAATTTGATCACAAAAATGGAAAGTAGCTCGGCTTAAAATGGCCCACAAGAACAGTTAGCCTCATATTTACATATAAACCTATAAACAGATTTGTATTCACTCTATATCTGAATTATAAAATGACTTAAGTAAAGAAAAGCACACTATATAGAAGCCAAGTGCCAATATTAATAAAAATGAACAAGAAATGTCATAGGATTAGGTGTAGGGAAAGATACCTGTCCATCTTGGAGAAAAAATAAATAAATTGTGGCAACATAATTTTAATCTTCATACTAAAAATTAAGATCAGAGATGTAACAGTCGAGTGTCTTAGTTCTGGTTTAAGCACTTGGGCCCCAGACTAGTTATCTTACATAAGAACGTTTGTGGTCTACACTCTTGGGTAGGAGATAGTGAACTCCTCCCTTCTGAGCTGGGAATTGCTGGCTTATTGTGCCTGTTAATCTAAATGTCTTTGTTCTAATTTAAGCACTTGGGCACTAAACCAGTTATTTTACATTAGGATGGTTTCTGGTCTACACTCTTGTGGCAGGGGATGATAGCCTATGCCCTTCTGAGTTGGGAATTGTGGTTGAAGGTTTATTGTGTGTGTTTTGCTAAAAGTGTCTTAGTTCTGATTTAAGCACTTGGGCTCCAAACAAGTTATTTTACATTGACAAGGTTTGTGGTATACACTCTTTTGGGAAGAGAGGGTAGCCTCCACCCTTCTGAGCTAGGATTTGCTGGTGAATGCTTATTGTGCCTGTTAGTCTAAGTGTCTTAATTCTAAGTGTCTTTGCTCTGGTTTTAGCACTTGGGCTCCAAACCAGTTGTTTTACATTAGGAAGATTTATGCTCTACACTCTTGTGGCATTTCTAGCTAGACATATTTTTAACTACTAGAACATCTAGTCTGCTCATTGCTGAGCATTGTTCATCAAGTTTCTTGTCTTATTGACTTGTTCAATATTTAAGTTTTCCTCATTCATTCCTAGTAGATCAGAAGCCATGGATATGCACTTCATGACCTTTTCTGTGGAAAGTCTTATTGAGATGGATATCTGAGGCATTGTAGCAATTGCCTCATGTACATTGACAACCTACTTATTCTTAATAAAATAGATACAATATGCATACCACTCAACCGCTCAGCACAAAAAACCTGGACAAAGCCAGAAAAAAATGAGGGGACAAAAGCCCATAAATAGGAATAGATTTTAAATATTGTTCCTAGAAACTTAGAAAGTTGCTAGAATGACAAATTTTACATTATTATATATTTTCTGAAGGATGTAAAGTGTAAGCTCAAATGTCTGTCATTATTTAGTATTATTCAGTGACTTAAATCCTCAATGATTTGCCAGAAACCCACAAATTGTAAAAGCAATGGACCAAAAATAAGAGGCAACAATGGACATTCTGTTAAAATCTGGACAGTTGATGTATATGACAGTATGTGAGAGGTGTAAATACACTTTAACACTGCAGGCAAAGCTCTCGCATACAACCAAAACTAATCCTATAGAGGTTGTCAGTGACACTTGCACCATGCCTACTGCACAGGGTAAAGACCCTACACATAAAACTACTATTCTGAGACAATTAAAGGTAACCTTCTAAAACACTAAGACCTCCTGCACAGTGCAAAGACAGGGTCCTCAGCCATCGTGTAAACACTCCATTAAAGAAAGACACGCAGCTACATATAGTAACACTGTATGCAATGCCTCCACTGCTAAGTCCTTAAGGTAAACCAGTACACAGGCAAATCTCTTCATCATTGGTGATTTTATAGTGAGGCACACCGATGTTCCCCTCACCAAACTGAGTAAGTAGAGAGTCACTGTAATTTACATTTCTGGGACTAGGATCTATCAGGTTACACAGGCACTCACGTCCTAAAACCGCAGGTACCAGAATAACTCTGTTATAGTCCATGTGGGTGTTAATAAACTGAGACATACCTCCCTTGAGTATGTGAAGTGAGCCATGATTGAGCTTGCTGATTATATGTCACAAACAGGTATGAGCCTACCACTGAGAAAAGCACACTACCTTTTCCAAAGATGAGGCCATGTTACCAACAGAAAATGATTGATTTTAATAACTAGCTTAGCTTCTGGTGTCAATCCAGGGGACAACAATATTTGATGGCCTGGGAGGACATCATTGACGGTCCATGCTGTTCTGCCAGGGATGGTCTGAACTTATCCCCTCTAGGCTTTTGGATATTGGAAAACACCTTGTCCAAACTGATAGACCTACCAACTTAACTGAACCTATGAAGGAATACCTGAAGATGGTACTGCTCAATGCTAGAAGTCTTAACAATAAACTCCACTGCCTGCAAGCCTTCCTCTCCCTGGCAAGTGTAGACATCTGTATAGTAATGTAGACATGGTTTAAAGTCACTGAGAGTACCCGAGCAGTGCAAGATTAGGAGGTAACTAAAGGTTGAGGAGTCTCAAGTCTATATTAAAACCAGTCTCACATCCAGAGTAGTTGAAGTATATGATCCACTGGAACTCATACATGTGCAACTCACCATAAACAAGGTGTTGTACCACATCCTCGCAACCTATAGGTCTGCGTCCATGTCCCAGGAAACCTATACTACCTGTCTCAATGTACTAGAGTCCCTCATCATTCAACCCAATGTGATATTTATGGGAATCTGAACTTCCCCTCTATAGACTGGGAATCCTACACCACTTCTTATGAACAAACCCAACATCCTGGAACAGTCAGTCCATTCTCCTACCATGGCTACAAAAGTCCTTGACATTTTATTCACGAACATGGGTGGAGGGGTGATGTTCCTCACTCAGTGTAATATCTTCGCTCATCATGTCTGACTGTAAGGCAGTATTACCTGAAATAAAAATTAAATCTGGGGTTTCAGTGAAACCAAAAACCTTTAGGAAGTTTTCCCAGGCTAATCACTTTCTACTAAGCAAAGCCTTGGCTAAATTCAAAGCACTCCCAAACCCAGTAAACACCATAGCATACACTGAGCTATTTACAAAACCTCTGTACAACCATATAGATAGCTGTACAGAGTCAGCTGTGCCCATTCATAGTAAGAATAAGACAAACTCAAACGACAAGCCACCCTGGTGGAATCACAATATTAATCAGCTATACAACAAAAGAAAAAAAAGTCTTGGCCAAGTGTAGGAGGAACAAAACCACACATGCTAAAAGCCTCCTGACCAAGATAAAAAGGCAGCTAAAAGGGTTAATTAATACTTTAGAGGCTATATTTGAAGAAAAAATAGTTTCTCAGGCAAAGGACAACCACAAAGCTTTCTACAGTGATATCTGTAACCTCAGAGGAAATACACAATAATGAATAGAACTTATTGTAAATGGCATCACCCCCGCTAAACCAGAAGCCATTGCCAACCTTATGGCTGACAGGTTCAACTCAAATTTCTGCCCCCACTCTCCCATGATAGTCCAAAGGAAACACCACATAACACAATCCCCCACCATTGCTAGAAAACAGGTTATTAATGCACTTTCCAAGGCCAAAAACACTGCATCGATGGGCCCCAATAACATCCCAGGATGTTTAATAAATAGGAAGAAGCATGACCTCTCTGGTCCACTTGAATCACTTTTCAACTGAAGCCTTCAGTCAGGTTTTGTGCCCAAGGAATGGAAGATGGCTACAGTCATTCCTCTGCATAAAGGATGTCCAACTACTAATCTGGAAAACTACTGGCCCATAAATCTAACCAGCCTTATATGTAATGCCATGGAAAGAATCATCATGGATATGATTAGAACATAGGTAACCTGCAAATGCTGGACTCATCACAGTCTGGCTTTGTTAAAGGAAGGTCACACCTATTAAATCTGATGGACTATTTTGAGAGCGTCAGCAAAGCACTGGATGAAGGTAAGACTGTGGACACAGCTTACCTCGACCTGACCAAAACTTTTGATACAATACCCCACTCAGGCATTATAGACAACTTCACTAATTTAGGTATAAAGCCTTTTATCACCCACTGGATAGCCAACTGGATCATTGATAGGACCCAGGAGGTCAAAATAGATGCGGCCAGTCATTAGCAGAGTCCCCAGGTTTCAGTACTGGGCCCACTTCTTTTTAGCATCTATTTCTCTGAAATGGAAACAAATGCTGAAGGTTTATGGCTGATTAAGTTTCCAGATGATTGCAAGCTGGGAATTATCATTGATTCCCCTGTAGACTCTAACATTCTTCAAGAAGGTGCTATCTCTGACTAACAAACAGTGCCAAAGTCATGGTCTTAAACCCAATGTTAAGAAATGCATAATTGTACCCTTTGGGAAGTCAACCATCCTGGCTAATTACCATGTTGATAATGCACCCTTAAGAATCGAACCAGTGGTTATGGATCTGGGTACACATGTACACAGTAGCTTTACCTTCGGCCACCATGTAGCGGAAATCCTTTTATGTTGTGCAACTTATAAGTAAGGGTATGGCATCTAGGTCCAAAGAGGTCATTATCCCATTGAACTTTGCCCATATCAGACCAGTCATAGAGTACAATGCTCCCTTTGGTATGTACCTGACCAGGCATATGCAGCAACTAGAGTGACACCAGAGGTTCCTTACAAAAATAATACAAGGCGTAACAAACCTGCCTTAAGAGAAGTGTCTTAAAGCCCTTTCCCTCTGCTCAGTCTCCTATAGCTTGCTGAGGGGTGATCTATGCCTGGCTTAAAAGGCATCAGCAAACCCCACACTTGTGATCTCCTACATATTTGTAAGTCAAAGAGTACCAAACATACAAGGTCTAGGGACCTATATTTTGTCTGTGACTTAAACAGAACATGCTGGAGAGACAGATATGAATCCCAGAGACTCCCCTCCTCTGGAACTGGCTACCATCATGTGAATCTGAGTTTCTCTATTACCCAATTTAAAAGCATCCTAGACCAGCGGATGTAGAATAGGAAATTTACACCGGCTTGGCACCCATGTTTGCTATGGACAGAGGTAGTTTATAAATGCCTGGCTCTCAATGTCCTATTTGGCTACAGGACATCAATATTCTTTTGGGAAAACTTGGCTAGGCTTAAAAAGGCCCCTCCCCCTGGGTCATTAGCCTAGTAACAGTCTATGAATCTATGAATCTATAATGCAGAGGGAAGAAGCTGAGAATAATATGGATGTAGGCAGGTTGTGAAGAACTGTACTTCCCCTGTAAGTGGTAAAAAGGTATAAACTATGATTTATGTGTATGATTTTTATTAAAAACTGACATGGTCTCAGGAAAGTTTGTGACACCTTCAAGAGGAGAAATAAAAAGCTGTGGAAATCTGGAAGTGATAAGAAATCACACAGCTGATTTGGAATTTGTACTGATATGTAGTGACATGTTATAGAACAATACATTGGAGGAAGATCACAAGCAGTGAAGTCAGGCAGACTTGCAAAATTTCTTCTCTAATAACAGTGGTCTGGTATATAACAAATGAGAATTTTATATTAAATATTGCCAATTTCTGAATGCTCCATTGTGACACTGGAAATCAAAATGCACTTAAAATTACAGTGCATGGTTAATTGAATATTGAACTTCTCATAGCTATTATTTTACATATAAATAGTGAAATGAATAAATGAAACAGCATTACAATTTCATTTCAACTTTTCTTTCTTTATTTCTTTCTCAGAAAGAATATGTTGTCATATTATGTAGGTTATGATACCAGGAAAACTGAATAACTGTGCCATCTTTCATCATACCATGACTCAATAATATATCACAACATCTCTCCAACTCTGTCCCAACCATCTATCGATACTTCCTCTTTACACTCTCCACACATTGCACCACACCTATTTAATATTGTCCCTCACCTTTATTCCAAATATAGGCTTATTCATTGCACTTCATCTCAAACTAAAACAAAATTAAGTACAAGAATTCTTTCCAAAACACAAGCATGCATAATTCTCCAATATAGTAAAATCCTTCTAGGAGGAGATATACACCCTAATCCTGACCCCACCTTTCAGAATCAACACAAAGATAATTCTCTCTCACACACTTATGTAACCCAACAACAGCCAGTCCCCAGTCATGGTGATTTAATTTTTTCTGCAATAAACGTTAGTAGTATAAGAAATAAAACTACTGAACTACATGCCTGGATTACCCAACATAAGCCTGATGTTCTTGTAACTGAAACTTGTCTTAAACCTAGCATAAATGACTCTGAAGCTATACTTCCTGGCTATAATATCATCCTTAATGACTGCATAAAGAGGAATGGTGGTGGTAGTGCTTAAATATTTCCCAATACCTACCAGATTTCCCCTTACAGCAAACCAACACCAAAATTCAGTTCCGTAGAGCTTCTTATTGTGTTTCTCAAAACAAACAATTATAATTAAATATGTATTATGTTCTTTATATCCCTCCTGTTGACAATACAACTATACTGGAAGATATCCTACACTGGATATCCATAGCATTTCCACAAGAAAAAATATTACTAGGTGATGTGAATGTCAGTTGGTTGGACATAAACTCTAATCCCCTCCATCTATTATAAACTTATATGGTTTCACACAACTAATTAATAGCCCTACACATTATAGCGAGGCATCAAATTCCCTATTAGACTGGATCCTAGCATCAGACCCTAGCAAGTACTCCACCACAGGTACAATGTCAGACTCTTTCAGTGATCCTCTCCCAATCTATATGACTAGACATCTCATACATTCAGTTAAACAGCATATTTATAAAGCAACACGTAACCTTTCCAAGTTTAACTCTGAAATGTTTATTACTACGCTAGCTACTAACATCAATTAACTGTAAGTTTCTAAAAATTCTTCCATTAGACACTGCTGTATTTTAATTCAGTGCAACTCTTCTAAATATGCCAAATAGCTTTGCACCTCTTAGAAGTAAGACCCCGGGATTCATGAAGCTCGGCGCAAGGCCGGCGTTATGCTTGCGCTGACCGTGCGGCGTGAAGATGGCATAGTAGCGCCAAATGCATATTAATGAAGGCGCGCTGCCACCACAGCCACGTGCATAGGAAAGGAGTGCGAGTGCATAGGACGTGTCGAAGTGCCGCACGGAGGCATGGAAATGTCAGCTGTCGACGTGCAACCTAAAATGCTTGCATATAACAATTTGCAAGCAATAGTAATCACATCTGTCAGTGTCCGTGGATACTGAAACGTATGTAAAGCATGCAAGACAGTTCCTGCGAACACAAAATGAAGAAGCAAACACAAATGCACAGTAGGAATAACGGATCCCTATCCCGCGAACAAATGACATTGAAAACCGTGTGCCCATAGTCCAACGCAGTGTAGTTAGTTATACCAAGTGGAAGTGAAATGCATCATATGTTAGTGTGCCGCCAATAGGTACGTCCAGCGCAATGGTCAGGGTCACCAGCTGACCCATATTGTGAGGGAGGGTACACAGCTGGGCAGATGTATCCATAACAAAAAAACACAATAAATGTAAATATCTAATGACCATATGACCGAATTATATCCCACAACGCATGTAATAGTCACATACAATAGGTATGGCCGTATTTCACATACCAAATGTGACAGGAAATAGAATAAGCATGTAAACGAAACAGAAGGAGCATAAAAACTGCTACAACAGTAAGGCAACATGTAGGCTGAAAGAAACAGTATTATCAGTAGCGTTGACTGTGGGTACGTGTTGTCCAGTACAATCAGATATGTGTCTGGAATATATCCCATCCTGGACATAGGAAAAGGTGGCAACCTACCAATGATTAGAACAGTCGGCCAAAGTCCAAGCCGAACTTGTCAGGATGTGTCACAGTTGAATGGGTATTACCCGGTTATACCAACCATGTCATGAAAGTTACGTATGGGTGTGTACCTATGTGCGTGAGGTATTGCATGTGGAAAGTCAAACATGGCAGGGTAGTCCACACAACCATACAGGTACCTGACATATGTAGGGTATGCAATGTGTTACCTTGACCGTGTCATGGGCCATCAACCAAAGCAGTGATGGATGGAGTGTCAGGAATATGTGTGTGTGGGGGGTGGGTAATGGTATAATCCTCAAAGGTGACACTGTGTCGTATGCAGAATAGGTGAACCGGAGATGTATGAGGGAGCAGCGGGTGAAGCAGAAAGAAACACAAAAACATGTATACACATCTGCAATACAACCAGACAGGCCATACTATAGAACACAATCCCACAAACATCTGAATATTAAAATGCTCGATACAAATGTACAGACATGTCACCAGCACATACCCACAGATTGGTCCTGATGGAACTGGCCATATCAAATGCAACACACCTGGATGCATAATGGACTACCCAGCATCCCCTCCACAGCACACAACCCACCCCCATACCTGAACGTCCACCAAATCCAGCCATGCTTGGCCTACTAGTTTGGTGCAGCCACATCTACACATAGTGACCACTACGCATATATAGTAGGTAGTGTCACCCTAGGCAGTTTCAGGATTGCAAACTATGTATCCCTTGCATGTAAAACTGCCAGCACATTTTCGTAACGCCAGAAGAATGTTCGGTATCGGTCTTGTTAAATTTTTGGGATATCCCTCATGGGATAAGTAACCTGTGTAAACATTAGAATGGGTATGAAGACATGATGTCCAGTCCTGTAGATATCTGGATACAAGTTGGAATGTGCAGTAGTGGTGCACGAGACTGTCCAGCCCTAGATGGTCATGCAGAACCTACTACCCAGGATCAAACACCTGCCCATGATGCACGTGTCCCGACACGAATAAGCGAGAGAATATATTGCACACATTCGCATAGTGACACATGGTATAAGGGTGATGAAGGCACTGACATAAACAGGATACCCCCTGATCCACTGTGTGAGGGACAATTAATGTTTGTGTAGGTGTGACCTGACCAACAATGATACAATGCCAAATGTCCTGTGATTGTAGGAAATAACTATGTACCATACTGCATGTAACAGTTGCCTAAAGAAGTCACGTCAGGATAGAATAAATGTAATTCGTACAAGAAACAGGCAAACAACAAAAGTGCTAAAGGTATAGGCTCACAGCTAGGAAACAAATGAATGTTCTAAACCTGCACTGACTGTGGCTATGTGTTGGCCCAAACAATCTGGTGTCCCCAGTAGGGTTACCATCTGTCCCACTTTGTGAGGGACAGTCCCTCTTTGGACAGTTGTGTCCTGACAAAAAATATTAAAAATGGCAAATGTCCTGAGATTGTAGGACATAATTATGTCCCATATGTTATGTAATAGTTGCATAAAATTATTTCTGTATCTAAAATACCTAAATGTTACAAGAAACAGAATAAGCAACTAAACCGCTACAACAATAGGCTTTTATGTAGGCAAATAAGTAAAGTTCTATCCTTTGTACTGACCATGGGTATGTGTCGGCCTGTAAAATCTGATGTGTGTTCTGAAAATGTCCCATCTTGGCCATTTGAAAAGGTGGCAACCTTAGCACCCAGAATACATCCCAACCTGTACATATGACAATGTCAACGCTACCAATGGTCAGAGCATTCACACAATAACTGGCCAGCCTCTTAACCACTCACAAAGCCAGTGACCTTTGGAGGAAAGGTGTTGAATGAGAATGACTACTTACAACAATGAAGAGTAATAGATGCATTTAACTGCAGAAAAGTAGTAGTATTACGAATCTGTCAACACATTCCAAGTTAATAGTTCTAATATAGTAGAAGTGTCCGTGATTGTCCCTGAGTTGTCATAGCCTTGTCCCTGTAGAAACAAGAGCCCCAGTATCACAGAGGTCCGTACACATAAGTACACAAACCGTCACATCTGTTGACAGAACTATTGCATACCTCTAGTGAATTTATAACTGATGTCCAGAATACTATTCATTGTATCTATAAATGAATGAAATAGTCAAATGGGAAGGGAAACACGTGGAAACCCCCCCAACCTGCATTATGTAGTGGAACCACTCCCGTCCTAAATTATGTAGCGCCAACCTAATAATATGGTCAGAAGTGCCCAAACACCTGCGTCTATAAACACAGGAAGGAAGTTAAAACCTGGACTAACTCTGTCCATGTGCTACATCTGATATTCGAACAGGGTCAGGACAGTTCTAGTCACCAATCAGCCAAGCCTAAACCCGGAACAGCACATGAACACCCTGACAATCAAACACACGTATGTGCGAGGACTATAAGCATAGGAGTTCTGAATATCCTTGGAGTGAGCAGACATGCAGCATGGGTCCAGAGCAGTAGGAAACAGGGAATGTCCTAAGTGTAGTACTGCGGTTTTCCCATCAGGAGAATGGATGCCTGCTGTGTAAGGGAAGCGGTGAGGCGTATGTCAGAGTAGCTATGAACCATGGGTATACATATAAATCAGCCTGAATGAAGAAAACCCCACAGAAGTGGTACTGCCCCAGAAACAGCCTACAATGAGAGTAGAAGAGGAGCCCAGCTTAGAAGAAGTACGAGCAGCACTAAGGAAAATGAAGTCAAGGAAAGCAGCAGGCTCAGATGAGGTCACAGCAGATATGATAAAGATGCTGGGTGAGCTAGGGGAGAAAAGGCTCCTGAGGGTATTAATTGCAGTGTGGAGAGAAAGGCATATCCCAGATGACTGTAGAATAAGCATACTCATGCCAGTGTACAAGAACAAAGGGGACATCCACAACTGTGGACAGTACAGAGGCATCAGATTCCTACCACATTGCATGAAAGTTCTGGAGAGGGTGATTGATAAATGGATATGCAGAATAGTAAAATGTAAGATGGGAGATGAACAGTTCGGATTCAGATCAGGATGCAGCACAACTGACCCAATGTTTGCATTGAGACAGATACTTGAGAAGAAACTAGAGAAGAGGAGAGAGTCAAACTGGGCTTTCCTAGACTTGGAGAAAGCATATGACAAGGTCCCAAGAAAGCTGATCTGGGCAGTACTGCGGTGGTTTGAAGTCCCAGAAACATTGGTAGAATTAGTACAGGCTATGTACAAGGACCCAGTGACTCAAGTACGGACAGTGTTTGGCCTCACTGAGGGGTTCCCAGCGGGAGTGAGTGTACACCAGGGTTCAGCTCTGAGCCCACTGCTGTTCATACTGGTAATGGACTACATCAGCAAACAGGTTGGAGGGGTCAGAGCAACAAAGCTGCTGTATGCAGATGATGTGGCAGTACAGGCAGACTCTGATCTAGAACTTCAGCAAAGGATAGGAGAATGGAATGCAAATCTGAAGGCACATGGGATGAAACTAAGCACAGATGAGACAGTGGTAATGGCAGCAGATTGGGGAAATCAAAAGAAGCTGAGAATAGAGATAGATGGGAAGATAGTGGAACAGGTAAACAGCTTCAAGTATCTGGGAGGGGTGGTTGAGGAGAAGGGTAGTCTGAATGAAGAGGTCAAAGCTAGAATCAGAGGGGCTGCAGCCAACTGGCATAGAGTATCAGGTGTAGTCTATAACAGAAGAATGCCAAAGAAGCTGAAAAGTAAGGTGTACAAGACAGTGGTGCGACCAGTACTACTGTATGGTACAGAAACCTGGGCAGTAAAGGCAGAACAGTTGAAGAAGCTAGAGGTGATGGAAATGAAGTGCCTGAGAAAGGTGGTAGGATGCACACTGCAGGACAGGCGAAGAAATGAGGACATAAGAGCAGCAGCCAAAGTAGCTCCAATTGCAGAAAAGATCAAAGAGAAAAGATTACGATGGTATGGGCACATGTGCAGAAAAGCAGAAGACAATCTGGTGAGGGAGATTTGGGACAGACAGGAAGAAGGTAAGAGGAAGCGAGGGCATCCAGCAAAGAGGTGGATGGATGGTGTGAAAGAAGATCTGCGACAGTCAGGCATAAGTGTTGAAGAAGGCAGGAGAGTGGCACTGAATCGAGAGAGTTGGCGACAGTTAATACGATACCCCGTCCCCTTGTAAATGGGAAAAAGGATGATGATGATGATGATGATGAACAACAATAGTGTAGTGTTTACAGCATCCACCTAACGTAAAGGCATTCCCGGTTCAAGTACAACTATAGCACATATTAACTGTGTAATGAATGCCTCTTGTACTCTAAAGCCAACATTTATACATGTAAAGGTGACTGCGTTCGCATGGGTCCGTTAACCGGATTTCATCAATCAAAGTGGTACTTTCATAAGGAATAAGGCACATGTAATCCCAAAGAAGTGCCAGTAAACATATGTAACTCAGAATAAGTAGATGCAAGTGCGCCTGCGTGGGTGTACGCAGCTATTAGTATAGCAAATGTATGTTGTCTTGTACAGCTGTAACTTTTATATATATAGATAAATAGATAGATGTGTGTATAGATAAATATCCAGACATAACAGAAATATGCAATTATCTCTCTCTATATATATATATATATATATATATATATATATATATATATATATATATATATATATATTTATATATATGTATATATATATATATACACATATATATATATATATATATATATATATATATATATATATATATATATATATATATATATATATATATATATATATATATATATATATATATATATATATATATATATATATATATATATATATATATATATATATATATATATATATATATATATATATATATATATATATATATATATATATATATATATATATATATATATATATATATATATATATATATATATATATATATATATACATATATATATATATATATATATATATATATATATATATATATATATATATATATATATATATATATATATATATATATATATATATATATATATATATATATATATATATATATATATATATATATATAGATGTAAGGAACGCCGAAAGACGAAAGCAAACATAAGGGTTGTGAAGGGAATCCAGAGCAAGTAAGGAATTATAAAGTGCTCGCAGCGTATGTCAGATAAAGCTGCACAAGTGTGAGTAGAGCACCGCTCTTCACACCAGAGGCAGGGTTATACCAGTGGCCATAACATTGTTGAAGTGCCACGTCAACATTGTAAACAGACGGAATGTAGTACATGTTGCGACCACCTACACTTGTAACCCACAAATCGTTCATAATCCATAACACCAGGAAAGGCACGTATGTGCAAATATGAATGGATGGTGAGCCTGTGAATACACGAGGCGTTACAAAATCTGTGTAGGGCCCCAACGCTCATGAGAGGGCAATGTGTATAGGTGTGTCATGGCTGTGATATCAGGTGTATAATGGCTGTTATGCGTGGAAACTCAACACGGGTGTGCAGGAGAAACTATGGATATGCGATTATGGACACAGGAGTGCTAGGGTATGTTGCGCCAGGTGCAATGGAGCAGCCCATGGAGGTCAGCTAGTACGTAGGTGCGATTCCCAGATAGAGTGTCATTTGCGTGGAGGCATGCATGAATGGCCGTATCGTTGTCGGACGTTGTGCGTCAGGGCTGGCAGCCCGGCATGTAAAACCTATACGCCACCCATGAGAGGAACGGAGTTCTGCTGTGACAACCCCAAACTGGAAAAGCAGAAAGACACAACTACATGAAGACATCAATATGTTGATGTACA
Organism: Protopterus annectens; assembly: GCF_019279795.1. Classification (NCBI taxonomy): domain Eukaryota; kingdom Metazoa; phylum Chordata; order Ceratodontiformes; family Protopteridae; genus Protopterus; species Protopterus annectens. The sequence continues at coordinate 900,491,196 of NC_056734.1, read as the reverse complement.
GTCACAGTAACACAAACACTCATCCTATCAACAGTAATAATATGAATGTGCACAGAAACAAACACAGTAGCAGGAATAATAGGCTGCGCATATGAGTAATAGGTCGAATGACACTGTATCACATCCCAGTTAGCAGTGGCACCCCAGACATGAAAAACCTGTGACATATGTCCGCTGTATAATGTGCAATATAATGATCACAAGTTTACCGGAATGAAGTGTCGGCGTCATAATGACTAAGGCAATAGTATGCTGTTGAAGCAGAGATAAAACCCAATAACCCATGTGTAAGTGTCCATGTCTGGAAAATGTATAGGTTAATGGACACACAGATGTATATATAGATAAAAACGTATATATACATATATCTATATTAATTTATATACACATATATATTGATACAGATATATATATACACACACAAGGATATACTACGGATATATATATATATATATATATATATATATATATATATATATATATACACACAAACAACAGGTATTGATATATACACATACACACAAAACAAAATATATATGTCAGTGTAGATATACACATGTACATAAATAGGTTACTTCACAGAAATTAGGGGTAACATATTTACAGCCCGGGCATATGTGACTGGGAGGTCCAATAAATAAACGTTGTACCCCCTACATCACCCAGCTAGGCCAGACAGACATACAGACAGGCAATACAGATCAATAGACTGCTGCTGTCCAAAACACCAGTAGGAAAGTACCAGTGGGAGAGATCTGCAAGGTCTACACTTTAAACATGGATAACGGTGTCCCTTGCGGGACCCCAAAAATTCAGGGTACGTGTGAATCTGCTGACACTAATATGAGCAGGATGTAGGTGTACATGGAACAGTAGGTTGTGCAAGTGTGATAATACATGGGTTGACAAAACGTATGACATGTGTCCCGAGATGGCAGCAGTGGGCAATGTGTAGGGGTGTGCTCATACCCCAGCTGTGCTCGCAGTAAGTATTTGTCATGACTGCTGTAGAGGGGTGCCAGGTAGGTGGACCATGGGTATGCAATAATGGGCTTAAGTGTGCAGGTGCTGGTTGGCAGAGATGTAGTAGGCCCGCCCAGTGGAAGTCATTAATATTCCTATGTGGGCATAGCATATGCCTACACCTCCCAAACCTGAAGAGCACATCTACTGGATAGTCTGTAAACCATCGGGGGAATACATAGAGACCAAATCAGTGCCGTGTACCCGATTAGCATGGACGTCCATAGTTATGTATCAGAATGTAACAAAGTCCAACTAAACATTTCCAGAACTAGTGATATTAGGTGAACAGGTGGCGGAATACAGGTAATGAGAGATGACAACATGTATGAGTCATAAACAGCATGTACCTCGACAAACGTGAATGAATACATATGCTCTGTGACTGTAAATGTGTCTGGTTAATAGAACCAATTGTCTAAATGTGTCCCACAGGGTATTATGCATTGTTCCTGATACAGTGTTCATTCACACCCATTGGTATGTGAGTTCTGCTACTGATGGAAAGTGCATAATTTGCTGACCACCTTAGGTAGATGATAGCATAATAGAAGTGGTTCAACACCTGTATGCCTGTGAGGGACACACCTGTCTGGGCAGTTGTGTCCTGCAAAATGACAGTTATGGCACATGGCCTGTGAGTTCAGGAATGGAGGCTATATAGTGTGTGTAGTGGTGTCAGAAATTAATTTGTTGTATCAGAAACAGCTACATGTAATAGGAAACAGTATTATCAATTATAATGCTACATGAATAACCTTAACGTATGCAAACCTTGGAAGTCGTCCGTTTACTACTGGTTGTGGGTATGTGTTGCCGTGACACATGTGATAGCTCTACATATAGGGTCTATAGGGCCGCCACCATTCTGAATGGCCAAAGTGGAACCTGCTCTGTAGAAATGTCAGACATACCAGGGCAGAACATACCTACAGCCATGCATAATACAGAAATATACATATCGGCACAAATCAAAGCGTAGTCTAGCAGCAGTAACGTTGATTATGCTACCACATATAACATATCAACGTGTCAGGTATACAAGACCTGTAACAAGCAACCAGTACAGACACGTACAACATGAGAATGTCCCCTAATCAGGACAGTTGCAATGGCTAGAGTATTGTCCATACCTCTCAACTGTCCCTGAATTTCAGGTACGTCCTTGAGTTTGACTGAAAGTTTAACTCTGTCCCTCTTAATCCCTCCTAAAATTAGTGACTGTTGAAGGAAAGGTGGTGAATTACACTTAATGACTAATGACAATAAGTAAGAGTTATAAACTACTTTTACTTCAGAAAATGTGTATTAAGTCATATGCTCTGATTCTGTCAATGTTTCAAGTTAATAGCACTACTTTTGTAAAAGTGTCCCTGATTTTTTCTTGACCTGTCCCTAATTCTGTAGAAATGTGTCCCCGATTGGTGGAGAGGTCTGGTAATGTCACATGAGATATGCCTAATGAGGGACTGTCCCATGCAAAGTGGGAAAGGTGTCACTCCTACAGTCTCCCGTCGTGCAATCTGAAAGGTGGAAAACGTACAGTAGATATGCGGTAGCATGATTCGGCTGATAGCTGCGTTAACAAAATCATAGTCACATGTCAGCATTGCAGAGTATCGGTTCCCATAACAGGCAGATGGGAGCAGATCATATGAGGAACACACATATAATATGATTACGTCACTGGACAGGCCGCCGAGTCCGTACAGTCGAACGCCTGCTGTCGAAAAATGGTTACACATACCCAATACTGTAGTCATGTAGTCCGATGTAATACGCATCACAAGGGATTGCACACACCCAGCGTGAGTGACAAATGTAAGCGGAAATGTCGGTGAGCGAGCGGCTGTAAGCGTGTTTGTCTACCAGTATGCCAGTTGTGCACTGTCAAAGAAATGTGGAGTCTAAACGGGTATAAGGTGCTGTGACCAGAGGTCAGCAGTGCTTAGCACTGTGCAAACCCACGCACAACTGCTCCCACCTGCTGGAATGTGCCTTACCCAGTTCGTATCCAAAGGCGTCGGTCTGTCCGCAAACAAAGAACCGCCCTATTCATGTGTTGGTAGCAGTATCCTGCGCACATAGCTCATGTGAATTAACAATAGACCATGGCATATGTACAGACAATAGACCACACACACACCATACAGCGCAGTCATCCAACAGTATAGCAGTGTACTGGCAGATGTGTCCAGACAACTGGTGTATGCATGGCTGGCCATCCTGTGTTTCAGTGTGTGAGCATGCCAAGTATGGTCAACTGTATTGCATGTGTCACATGTCCAGATAGTTAGTACTGTGTTGCTGACCCCTCCGTTCTACACAGACAGGTGTCATGCTGTGTCTGCAGGGTAGCTAATGGTCATGTGGCATTGACAGTTGCTACATGTCTGCATAGCGTGGGGAACATCCAACCACAACCACAGTCCTACACAGCACCATGGGTGGCGCACATGACTCTCACATGTGTAGGTTTGAAGGGGGGGGCACAACCGACAGTTGTACACATCTGCCGCTACTGTACTGGTATGCCGGTACTCCATGTCAGTGTGTGGACCTACCTAAATTGCTGGTTGGAGGGATACCAGTGTACGTCAGTTCCCAGCTTTAAATACCAGCACAGTGGTGTTGGACGTCCTAGCTTACACAACCTACATCAAACTGCCTGGCCTGCTGTAGTCTGTGTGTGTCTTAGGGGGTTGGGGTCATTCATTGGGCATATCCATAGGCCATTGTATATCATTTGTCTGTATTGGTCCACATCTGTCCAGCTGCATGGAACATGTGTGGGCTGTACGGACACACATGATCGTCAGCCCATAATCTGCAGTGGGTTAGGACACCCTGTGTACTACTGGCTACCATTGTGACCCCCGTATGTGCTACAGAGGTCATGGTGCCACTATGGATGTGTACTGTCTGCTGCCCTAACATTCGGCAACCACAGTCACTTGTATGCTCACATACATACCATAGCAATGGGTAAATACACATTCAAATACAACTGCCAATTGTTAGGTCAGTAGACATACCCTGGGTGTGTTCTGTACTTGAGGATGGTGCTGGAGGGCTGCCTATGTCGGATGCACACAGTGCACCTCCTATACATGGCCGAGCACAGGTAGTGTCATGTTTGGCATCCATTGTACTGTGTGCAGGTCAGAGAGGGGAAATCTGTGGGTACCTACTGTGTCAGTGCATATGCCTTGTGTTGCCTCTTTGCCAAGGGCAGGTCATACTGTGCACGGGCTTTCGCCGACTGTGCCCTGCTCAGGTAGTTCCTTCACCAAGTCACACTGTGCCTGTACAGACCTTGGCAGTGGTTTTGGGCTGTGTGGCCCTGCCCCATGTTGTTCCTGCTGCAACATTTACTGCAGGATAAGATTGTGTAGCATAGCAAATACCATAACAACTTGTATGCATGTAGCTAGTGAATACTGCAGAGCTCCACCGGATGTGTCCAGATACCAGAACCATGAACTGAGCATCCCAAACACATGCACAAGTATATGTCTTGCCTGTGCATCCGCCTCATTATAGTGTGAGTGTTCAGGTGTGTGTGCATTGCTGATGGGTGTCATCAGCCACGACACCAGTGTTTACCCAGCATCCCCCACTAGGAGACTGTAGGGGATGTTCATATTGGCATTGGTGTGGTACAGCTGTGTCAGAAGCCATATATCGGAATCACCATAGCTTCCAGGGCAGACAGCACATACATTCAATCTCATGCCCTGGCCATCGCATATGGCCTAGCTGCTGGAGGGTATGCCCCTGCAGTGACTGTAGGCCCTACCCCGCTCACCGGGTGGTGCTTCGATGTGTATGTGTGTGCAGGCTATAGCACCCAGTACCCCAGGGTAGTCATCCATGTGGTTGAACTAATGCATATTGCTGGTCTTCTAATCATGTGTGTTGAGGACATGTACGTGCTCACTAGCATGTGTTGACATAGCATCTGTGAACTGGTGCAATACTCTGGATGCAGATGCCTGTGAGATACCCATGATATCCCCAGTTGTGCTGTGTGAGGTACCTGTGGCTAGTACACCTAGGCCAACACATAGCGTGGTATCCACTGTGATGTGTTTCCCTCGGCCTGTTTGATGTGTCAGGTGTGGCAGGCACAGGTCAACAAGCCGCTGTAGGAGGTCTCTGTCCACCCCATAGTGCTCCACCATACCCAGCCCATGTAGCCCCTGGTAAGTCACCCTGGGTCTATAAAGTCTTATATCACCCCAGTAAGGGTTGTTCGGCAGCATACACATCCTCACTGCCCCAGCCTCCTGCACATGTTGGTATATATTGCCTGCTGCAGTCCTTCTTATTTGGTTGGACTGTGTTGTGAAATGTCCCCGCAGGTATACACTGGTGGTGTAGAGTGCGGACGAAACCTGTGTGTATGCTGCTTGCTCACATTACCATACTGTTCAGGTGTGGGCTGGCCATGTCATCTGCTGATTGTGCTGATCAACACCTGTTTGTGCAGCCTGTACACCCTGACTACCCCACCACTGCTGTCATCCCTCCCAATGTCACCAGGCAGATATAGACACATTCCTAGCTTAGGCATGCTAAGGCAGGAGCACTCCTGAGGCACAGTTCTACAATGTACTTACAGTATGCCTGACCCCCCCTCCCATGCTGTCAACTATATTCGAGACCTGCACCTGGCTGACTACACACATACACTCCAGGGACCTGCATCACACCCTGGTGATAAATGGGATACACTATTGTCAACCTCATCTGCATAGTATAGTCTTCTAATGAATAGTTATATGACCCATACCGAACCTCCAAATTAATAACCACTGCTAAGTGTCGCTCAGATCCGTACACAACTGGCAACAGGTGCCTTACTATCACCATATTCAATGTCCCACGGTCTTCCCAGCAACAAAATAAACGGTGTCTACACGACTACAACCCGTGACCCTGCACACTGCAGATGATGTGCATTACCACCATGCCATGGCAGATATACATAGATCCCAGGTTATCACGTACAGATCATCCAGAACAAACATTCAATAGTGCTGATGTACCCAGACATATATGTTCACATCTATGTCCACCTCTGTATCTACATATATCATATATATTATTTGTATACATATATACATGGATATATATATATATATATATATATATATATATATATATATATATATATATATATACATACATACACACATATACATGTACACACATACGTAGATATAGCATTTATATACAACAGCGGACCACATAACAGCAAAGCATTAGACAGGAATGAAAAGGAAACTACATGTGCCACCTGCATCATGTAGTGTTGTTACTATCAAGGCACGTGTGTTTTGTTGCGTCACATGGGTCAGACCGTATCAAGGGTAAGAGTAGGGCTGCTCACAGTTACTCACCAGACCTATTGACAAATGTATGTGTTGACAACCCAGTGTCTTGGCAGAATATGCGGGCTGTGGACATTATATAGGTCAGCAACAAAACACACTGAACACATCCCGCAGCTAGCCACCCACAGATACCAACACATACGGCATAACTGCCAAACACACACACCTGCCATGCCCTGGAATCGAGCACCTACTTGTCTAGTCTACCACACTACAGCATTATGCAGTAACAGAACGCGCTACCGAGTTCCACCATCACCGCACTCCCACAGGCATACATCTAGGTGGATGACATCATCCGCAAAGGCAAAGACGCCGATAGGGAATGTATGGGGAGTGAGCCATCTAAAAGCATTACTCAGTCCCCAGGCAGCTGGACACACACACACACACACACACACACACACACACACACACACACACTTGGCAGGGCTGGGAGTTGAACATACACCTAACTACTTTATCACACTACAGCATTACACGGTTACAGAATGCGCTACTGAGATTACTGGAACACAGCACTCCCAGAGGCATACTTCTAGGTGGATGACATCATCCGCAAAGGCAAAGACGCTGATAGGGAATGTATGGGGAGTGAGCTGTCTAAAAGCATTACTCTGTTCCCAGGCAGCTGGAAACACACACACACACACACACACACACACACACACACACACACACACACACTTGGCAGGGCTGGGAGTCAAACATACACCTAACTACCTTATCACACTGCAGCATTACGCAGTTACAGAATGCGCTACCGAGATTACTAGAACACAGCACTCCCAGAGGCATACTTCTAGGTGGATGACATCATCCACAAAGGCAAAGATGCCGATAGGGAATGTATGGGGAGTGAGCCGTCTAAAAGTATTACTCTGTCTCCAGGCAGCTGGAAACACACACACACACACACACTTGGCAGGGCTGGGAGTCGAACATACACCTAACTACCTTATCACACTACAGCATTACGCAGTTACAAAACACGCTACCGAGATTTCTGGAACACAGCACTCCCAGAGGCATACGTCTAGGTGGATGACATCATCCGCAAAAGCAAAGACACCAATAGGGAATGTATAGTGAGTGAGCAGTCTAAAAGCATATTACTGTTCCAAGGTAGACGTAGACAAACACACGGCAGTGGTGTGAGCGGGACAGCTGCCTATCTACGGAGCACTATTACAACACTACATAGATATGAGACATGCCACAGACAGTACACCCTTCAAGACAGTCAACCAGTGTGTTCAATGTAGGAATCCATCCTGACATGGGGTATGGACATCTGTTGCCTGGATGACCACCATCGCTATACAGGATGTCAATAGCCATGCCTATACACAGAGGTACATAACCGCCACAAGGTGTCACTGGGCATGCTCACACAGTATCACACGTCCGTTTGGAATGTACTGTGTGTCCATCTACACAATGGCGTACTGGGCATGCTCACACACTTAGTAGAAGCGAAGGGCTGTCTTGCATGCACACTGATTCTAAATATGGAAGGGCACAGTTTGGAATGTACTGTGTGTCCATCTACATGTACTGTGTGTCCATCTACACAACGGCGTACTGGGCATGCTCACACACTTAGTAGTAGCAAAGGGCTGTCTTGCATGCACACGGATTCTAAACATGGAAGGGCACAGTATGGTGTTATTGTCCCCATGTACATGAAGGCCACTCACATGTACTGACCAGTACACACTCAAGAGCCATCACAGATGTCTCAGGTGCAGATCACAGAGGTAAATGCTGCATTCTACTATGTAGCCCTCAGACATCACCATGTCCTTGGACCAGCGACACACATCCATACATTACCACGACAACATGTGACTCATGACCAGTGGACTGTACATAGGTCTACAGTAACTGTGCAGACCAGACATATACTGACAGGGTTCCATCATGTGTTATGCAATGCAATGATACCACTGTTCATAACCAGGTCGGCTCTACACATAACAGGGGCCCTGGGTCTTACACAGCTGCAACAGATGACTGTCGCTGTACACCAAAGAACACACATGTTTGGATATGACATACATGTAATCACAGTGGATATGTACATGGACCACACACACACACACACAACACATATGTACATAGCATAGCTTTTTCTGTCCTCCGTGCAGACAAGTGGCTACAGCAATCACACGCATGCACATGGAAGGTAGGTCCATGGCTGTTGAATGCTAACAGTACATAAGGTAGCAATGTTGCCCGAGGTAGCATTCCCTCTGTACTAGTTGCCCATGAAAACCATCATATCATACAACAGTCCATGTGTTATGTATGTCATCACACATGTCCACCAATTGCAATGCATACAAATATGGCTACAAGACAGGCATGTAGGACCAACACACATGTACATGTAGTGGTGTGCATGCAGATACCATGCATGTGCAGTAGCTGATGTATGTAATTTATCTGTGCCTAACTACAACATGCAGTTGCAATCCAGCCCCATCATTGACACCTGTATATAGTGAAATACTGACAGTACGGTAGGATGTACATCAGGTATGGATGGATGTGTGTACATAAAGTGGTGATCCACCTTTGCAGATGGATGTTTGCCGAAGACGGCTCAAAGGTGTGTCACAAGCCATCCTACCATTACATGTGCAAAAAGTACGCTATGTTACTGTTACTTGACAGTGAAGACATACAACTTACACAGTGGTCAGGGTGTTACTGACTGTAAGTCACTTGACACCTGTAACACTTACATCCTCCCATGTGCATATAGCAGCACCATTGCCGAAGGTAGTGTTGGTACACATAATGCGGCCAATACTGCTGCATGTCTGTCAGATGTATCATCATATAGCAGGTGTATCATTCACAGTACTGCCATGTGTGTTTGCTTGTGTGACCATATATGCCACGTATGGTGGGGAATACATCCCAATTGTTACACACCCCTGTACACTCTTGTAGAGATCTGTACATACTGCAGTGTGGAAAGCATGATGTAGGCAGGGGTGGTGTGTGTATCACACACATGTCAGCTATCTGTATATGAATGACATTTGTGGACTCCACAGTGTGTGTGTGTGTGTGTGTGTGTGTGTGTGTGTGTGTGTGTGTGTGTGTGTGCATGTGAGTGTGGGTGTATGCTACCATACAGAACAGACAGGATCCCTAACCCCTCATGGTGATGCAGTCTACTACCCTGTTGATGCCATCGGTCTCAGCCTTACTGGCTACCTGTACATGTTCATTCTCTGTGTCATGTCATGAGGGTGATTACCACATAGGCAGGGGTCCTCACCTCAACACTATCGAGTGTGTGTTATAGTGTTGTTGACCCCTTGAGTGTGGGCATGCTACTGTGTGTTTCTGTGTATGTCTGTGTGTGTTCTCATCCTGTAATGTGACAGGGTATTACTGCTACACAGTGAGGCCTCATGCTATCAAGTGGCCTCTAACGTTATCATCAGCCAGACCGCTGTGTAAACCCCCTGCACCATGTCAACATACCTATGATGTGACCTGGTATGGATGTCACGTCTCTAGCCACTGTAGCCTATTAAACAGCCCACATGCTTCTGGATCAGTAGATGTGTGGACATCTGTGGAATGGTAGCCTTTCTAACAGTGAGGTTGAAGCTACGTATAGCATGCTGGTATTGCCATACATGCCTATGAGTACTCCACATTTACACATGTGAAACTGCAAACACTGCTACTTATTGGCACATGCAAGTAGACCTTAAGGAGGGAAGCAGGGCATCATTACCAACATGCTGTTACTGCTGTTACCAAGACACATACTGTGAATATACAATAATGCACTCCAACTGCAAACACTGTAACATAATGGCGCATGCAATTAGACCTTAAGGAGGGAAGCAGGGCATAATTACCAACATGCTGTTACCATTGTTACCAAGACAGATACTGTAAACATATAACAATGCATTATAAACCTTACTACATGGTATGTCTGGTGCGTGTCAACAGTACACAACTAATGTCATATCCACTTATCCCACTATTCTGTTCACCCTGTGCATCAGACCATATGAGCATGTCCCTGCACCAATGGTGTGGATGACAGAGATGCAGCACAGGCATCATCATATGCACAGGGTGATAATGTTTGCCAGGGGCATAGGCTGCACCAGTGAATTACATCATGTGTGTGGGTAAGGTCCGGTGATCTGACTGGACATGTGTAGTCGTTATGCATGTGGGTGTTGTGGTGCCCTACAGATGTTTCTGCTGTGCGCGTGTATGTGTGCACATGGTTCTGCCTTTTGTCAGGCCTACACAGGGGTATTATTGGCAGCACCAGATTGTACAGACCAGGATGTACAGCTCACTGTGTCTGGCCACGGCCATGTGAACTGTGCCTGCCAGGGGTTGCACGGGCACTACCAGGCGGAGGTACAGATTGGCTACTGTCCGATGACACTTGTCCACTGGAACCGTGTCCCCGCTGGGAACATCCAGGGCCACGTCCACATGGCCTGCTGTGTCCTGGTGTGGACAGCGCAGCACCAGCTGCACTGCTACTGCTACCAGCACTATGGGAGCGGGCATGTGAGGTGGCTCATTCACGCTGACCTGCACTTGGTGGTGTAGCTGGCCTACGTCCACGTGGCCTATGCCTCACTCCTACCAGATGTTCCAGCACAAACAGCTCACGCTCGTGGATTGCCATGCCATGGTCAAGGATTTCAACCATGTCACCCAATCACCTGTCCAGAACATCAGCAATCTGCTGCTGAGCATTTGCCAATGCCTGGATGTTGTCATTTAGAGTATGGATAGCAGCCCTCTGAAGCCTCTGCCCTTCATTGTTCTGCTGTTCAGCACGTGCCTGTGCTGCCATTACAGTCTGGAACATGCGTCTGGTGACACCAGCTGCTGCGCTCTGTCCTGCAGGTGCATGTCTGCCAGAGGTCCTCCTATGAGCAGCACTGGCCACATGCCTGTGTGGCACATCTGCAGTCATTACACTGACACCATGGTGTGGAGACACACCTTCTGTAGCCACCACACGTTCCTGTTCCGAGCTAACACACGCTGACTGTCCTTCTTCTATGGCCACTGGTGATGGGGTATGTGTTGGCATGAGAACTGTGTGCAGGGAAGAGGGGAACATAGCTGGGATGGCAACCACTGGCACAGATTCAGCCCCTGACAACCCTGCCTGTACCTCATGCATATGTTCATCACTGCTAGTATCTGTGGGGACACTAACATCAGATGGACCGCAGGAGGGTAATGCACCTACATCACCTGTGAATGCAAAGAAAGACTCTACATTACAATAGACACACAGACACACAGACACACCATGCATGTGATTTGACAGACGGCATGCAGCATGCATGTGATACAGCAGACGGCATGCAGCTCAGACATTAATAGTGGAAGTTAGCATACCTCCCTGGGTTGCACACAACAGCAAGCAGGTGTCATATCAGTAGCAGATGGCATGCAGCATGTATGTGATACAGCAGACGGCATGCAGCTCAGACATTAATAGTGGTAGTTAGCATACCTCCCTGGGTTGCACACAACAGCAAGCAGGTGTCATATCAGTAGCCATGCAGTCCACACAATCATGGTAGTAAGCATGCATCCCTGTGATACACCATGTGGACCAGGAAAGGTTAACAGTACAAATGGCTGAAGTGACCTTGACATGTAATCTGCTGATGTGTGCATTGACATGCATATATGTCTGACACAATGGTGTCCTGACACATGAACAGCGTTGTAATGGGTATCACATTGCAGTGTTGTCTGTATGCCCTACAGATAGAATGCACTTTTAGCAAATGTGCATGAGCATTGAAGGGTAGTGTGAGGCATCTACATTGCTATACAGTGTGAAGTACAGACACTGTGCCATTGCATGGCATCATGAGGCGTCTACAGTGCTATACAGTGTGTAATACGCACACAGTGTATAGCCATAACTGCGTGCATACAAATTACATAACTGTGGATTGTGACCCACGTTGCTGAGGTGTATACACACCAAACCATGCTGTGTCATGTAACAGGTCACTGGAAGACCTACGGATGACACCCCTGCACAACTACTACAAAGTCTTAGCTGCCTGGCAACCATGTCCACACATGGCAGACTTGTAAATACACTTTGTCCCACATGACATTAATGTACCACACACACGAGGTGCATGGCTGACAGTGATGTCCTGCAGCAGCAAGGGAAATGTACGGTATTTGTGGCCTGATGTGGTGTCAATGTCTGTGGAAGCTATACAGGTGATTACTGTCATGCTATGACACAGTTGTGACGTTCAACACATCTTATATGGTCGAATTAAGTGACACCTCCACTAGCTGTGCATATGCGTTTAGGATGTCCAGTGTTCCACATCAACTATATAATCAGTCAACTAAGGCTATAGTTGGACCATGTGTGGACAATGTGCAACAGGGTGTATACACATCACAACTACTGTGTGGCTACATGTTTCTGGCCATCCTCCATGGCCATGTGTGAACATGTGTTGGCCAAATGTTTGTGATGGCCGTCTATCTCACATGTCTGTGTTGTCCCATATGACATACACCCATAGATGTCAGATATGTCACTGTTCACAGGGCTATGCAGACAACGGGTTGTATGTTTGGTATGTGGGGTATGTATTATGGGATAGTGAGACAATATTGCAGCCGGAACACTACATGTCTGGGACATGTCAGATGGCACATCACAATATGTGCACCCATTGCAGGGGCATATTACACAATGGTGACTCCTGTGGGCTGCCCATATCCCAGCCCACTGTGTGGTACTGTTTGCATTCACACATGTGTTGTTCCAATGTATAGTACATATGCCTACATTGAACACCTCCACCATTGTAAGCACAGCTGTCCACACATCTAGCAATGACAGATACTGTGGTTTCATGTCGGTGTTTCCTTTAGTTTGTATATATTGCACATGGGTAGCCAGTGTGAATGATGACAGATGCAACCTGTATATCATGACTGGACCATACATTATGTGTACATGTGTTAACTGGCCACATGGCATATAGATATATGCATTAACATGCCTGATACTGATAACTGTCTCACCTGCAACAGACTGATGTCTATGCGGCACGCCAGAGGTACCTGTATAGGGGTGACACAGCAGTTTGAACATTATCCATGACTGTATGACAGCCACAGGGTGCACTGTGCATGTTAACACATTCGCCTGCACAATAGCATATAATATGCACATGTGTGCATACACAGGGTAGTATACTGTAGTATGTGGCATGTGTGTAAACATACCTTGCATATGATGTTACATTACATATTGTACAGTGACACATGCAACTAAATGGGATATAATAGTCATATGTGCAGTAGTGACTTACCAGGCAACTCCAGGCTCATTGGTTGGGAGACACCCACCTCCACGATAGCAGCTAGTGTTTGTGGATGCTGTTCTGAGGGTGTCCCCAGGCTGGCCAGTAGCTCCTCAGTGGGTGTGAGTGGTGGCTGGGTTGGTAGCCCACCACCTGTTCCACCTTGTTCCCTGGCAATTGCATTGGCACATTGTTTTGCATGTCGTATCAGGTCCGTGCAGTGTCTGCGCACCTGCTGGTAGGTGGGGTTATGGCCACTCACATCATTAACCCTCCTGCGAAGGTCCTGCCACAGGTCATCACACTGCTGGGCAAGCTGTGGCACATGGCTGAACAACACCTCATAGTTCTCATGGAGGTACGGGATGAGGGCATCATCCTCCAGGTGGCTATACGCTGGCAGGCGTGAACAAGGCATTATCTGGAAGACATAATGATGGAGACAGGTCACAGTATCACAGAGTTGTACAGAGATACAGCTGCACATACATTTGTATTAATTCTAGTACATCTGAACAGTTATCTTTGCAAATCATCATGGCACTGATACGACTGCCATGTTTATGTCACACACATGTAACACCCGTTATGCATTGGATATCATCACCATATATGTGTGTCACCTCATTACATTGTTCATACTCCATGTGAATGCTGTCTTGATGTGGGCATGTCTGTTTGCCTGTACTGGTGTTCTCACCTATCAGCACATGCCTGGATGTGTCCACAGTAATGCTGTTGACCTTGATGCTATGTATATGTCACATATCAACACATACACTGCCTTAATGGACATGAGCAGTGACAATGCACACATACGCATGGAAACCTTTACATGCATGTGTTTTTCCATATACATCTACACGGCACTGTACAGCAGTTCAACATCCTGCCACGTATCGCCTGTGTTGCACATGTGATAGACATGGGACAATGGCTAGCCGGAAGTCATTCACAGGGATGGTTATCAACTATAGCATGTACGGGCAAGGTTTTCTAGCTGTATCCGACAGCCATTTTGACATTGCGAGGTGCATCAGTGCCACATTACTGATCCAGACAGTTAATAATACATCTACCATGTGGTCATCGCACCATGTATGACAGAGATAACATGTGCAGCTTTGATGGACAGGGTTGCATGGTATGGCAGGAGTATGTAACATGTATGGCACAGGGATCTGTCCAGCATGTGGCGATCCTTGTAGTAGGATGGTGGCTGTCCATGACGTATGTCTTTCAGATATGGATATGTATGTGTAGCATGTCCAACATCACAGTGTAGCACATGTCTTTATGCAAGGTAGCCAGCATGCTGCATAGTAGAGGTGATGATTGTGAAGGCTGGTATCGCCCATCCACGCATGGCCAATACCCCTTAAAGGTGATATGTGATCCGATATTGGTCACCCGAGTGCTGAGTATGCCTGTCCAATGATCTCCATGCTCATGGATGGCACCCTGTCATGACATGGGTGCCTTGTATGACTACCTAATAGGTCTGGAGATGTCACCAATGCAGGGAGGTGAACTGCACAGCACCATCTCTTACACAGTGTCCATAATGTTGACCACTGCCTAGGTGGTAGTTAATGGGTACAGGGTTATTCACCTAGCGGTGACAATGCTATTATCAGCTGTCAGAATGTGCACATATGTCACACACCTCACCCACAAAGCCCATTCTGTATGTTGTCCACAACACTGAGACAGCTATTGCTCCTAGATCATGGACATTCACATCCTTACATACACAGATGCCTCCCATTTGTCTGTTTGGTATGGGCTACAATGAGGGGGGGGGGAGTACACAACATTAACCCTGTTTTACGGTAGCTGACACTGGTGTGATATGCACATGTCACTCAGACACCTTTTGTAGTGCTGCTTCTGTCAACAGGCCACTGGTAGAACACTCCTATGACATACAAAGGTACATCTAGTATACTCAGTGTAGCTGGAACACGGTATGGGTGATGATGTCCTTTGACCTGTCACAGGTATGCTATGCAGTGTGAAATCATCCGTACTATCATCTACTTCTGTACTGCTAACATCTACTTTGATAAAGGTTCATGGACTTGCAGACCATGCTCAGCAGGGTAATAGTGCAGTGCCTCCAATTATGACTGTCGTCTCCACTTGTGGGTTGCAGTGGGTTTATATTATCCAACACCCTATCTGTATTGCATATTCATGCTCAGCACTTATTCAGAACATGTGAGCACTTCATGAGCTTCTAATTACTATAGCACCCATTCCAACTCATTTCTTACAAGTACACTATCTGTCCTTACATTTCCAGCTTGCTTACAGTACAACAGCTGTTGTACACATGAAACTCACATATCTTGTGAGACATGGTTGAATATACAGGCATGTCCAAGTGTCGCATACCAGTGCTATTGCCTGTCTATATGATGAATATGGCAAACATGTGGCAATAGAGCAATTGTTTCATGTACACAGTCAATGCTCACCTCCCAACATACGACACTGCAGCCTGTGAAAGATGCACATATGTAGCCATGCTGGGCTAATGCTCTCACCAACCCAGACTGGACCTGACATTCATGTGGGGACATTTAACATTTGCAACACACCCCACTCATCACATAGTCTCACTAGATCTCCACCACCACAGGCCACACATAGTATGAGTACGACATTTGCAGAACCTCTCCATACTCTGTTTAGGCACCAGAGGCAGCCCCCATTATCAAACACAAGAACAATTACTTATAGCCCACAGACTCATGTGTGCCCATCAACTACAGCCAATAGGGTGTTATAACATACCCAACACACCAGTCATAGGTGACTCTGTAGGCGGTCACACTGATACACCAGGGATCACTGCAGTGGCTGTACTGTACAGAGGTGCAGGTAACACATGGCTCTGCTGTTCACAGACAGGATACTACCCTAGAGAGGTGCAGCTGGTGTAAACATTGTAGTTGAGCTTACACATAGACTTGCCAGACAGCATAGTACCTCACTATGTACCTGTGAAGCTATTACATGTCCTTTGTGCATGGTTAATTGAGTAGCTCTTCCATTTCGATTAGCTATCATGTTGTTACAGTGTCCCATGACTACAAGCCATATGTATCCTGTTATTGTGTATTGTACATGCCAATAGACAATACCTTTTATTTGCATGATATAACAGTTGTGCTGTGTAAAATATCTGACATAGCTACCTACAATACTGTACATTACACATATTTTACACATTATCACATAATGCAAAGCATACTTGCATAGCAGGACCACCTTAGGCATGTTATTGTCATTATACACCCATACACATGCCTACTGTGACAGTATATCAACATATACTATCCCCTGCTATGGCACGTACTTGTTGGACATACCCTACCACTGATGGCGGGTGGTGTGGAATTGTTCTGTTTAAAGCCCTCATGTAACATCCCTTGTGGTGTATGTGATGTTTACCTTGTGGCCCACAGCAGGACACACAATTTCTACAAGCGTTACTATGCTCAACAAGACATCACTACATAATACCTTTTCCCACTTTATGCATTGCGTACACTTTTAATTAATACAAAACAGGCTCTACGTACACTAACATACTGAGTGTTCTACATACCTTGTTAGCATTCCAAATCTTTGTAAATATCTCTCTTACACCTTTACTGTTTAAATGGTTCTATGGTATGAGCATACAGTTTGAATGTATGGCAAGTCATCCTTATATACATCGATACCTGTAACATGTGGTTTCCTGCTGCTAATTGGTGTTCCTGAGTAAATTATTACATGCACATCAGCTGTGCAGCTACTCCATTCACCAATTATGCGGCAACAGTGGGGTATAATTTAATTCTCTACTTGGGCGTTGCCCTTTTGCCCTACCTTCGAGGAGACGGCCTGTATGTGTTTTGTTGTGAGGAATTGCAACTGCTATTTGTAGAGACATGGATATTTTGAATTCATGTCCCCCGTGGATTGTGTGTGATGGCTAGAGTATGTGGTTCTACATGTGAGTGTACCTGTCACCTCAACCATCTGATAAGGGACTATTGCAAACAAATCCTGTAACATCGCCGTCTGTTCCATTATACAACAGCTACGATTTCACATGGCGCCTTTACAAATGTGTCTCTCACAAGGTATGTTAACACTTCTGCAGATGTAATTGAGTGAGTGGATGTTTGTGATGTTATTACAGTCTGTATTGCAATTGTTTCAGGCGTGGGGGAGATGTAGGTGGGTGTACATAGCATATACAGGTTTGTGGGGACTGCATTTCTACATATTCCATATATGTGTGTGGGCTCCTTCCCTAATTGAAGACCTATCACTTAGTAGACTGAACTATGGTTGTTACGGGCTTATACAATGAGCCATTGTTAATTGGTTTCTATATAGTATGCAGGTGAGGTTGATACTTCCATACCTCTGGAAATACAGCGCTATGTAAAGGAATGTTACTAAATGACAGCTGTCTCGTGTATTTCTGTCACAGATATTTGCACTCATTGCAGTTGTGTTGGTGACTGAGCCTCTTTGGCATGGGTTGCCACCTTTTCAAATGGCCATAGTGGGACATTTGCAGGACACACATCGGTGTTTACAGGCTGACACATACCCACAGTCAGTACACAGGATAGAAGATACTTTTATCCTGAATACATGCTTATTCTTGTAGCACTTTAGCTACTTATCATGTTTCATGTAACATTTACGTTTTGTAGATACAGGCATAACTATTTAATGCAACTATTACATAATATATGGGACATAATTATGTCCTGCAATCTTGGACATTTGCCCTTTTTAATATTTTTATCAGGACACAACTGCCCAGGGAGGGGCTGTCCCTCATAAAGTGGGACAGGTGGTAACCATATGCCTACAGCCAGCTATGACCACACCTACCGTACTGATCTACCTCTGAGTTAGCACTAACAGACACACGATGCAAACACACACACACACATTACAGTCCCATGGAAACGCACACGGCATCCTCAACACACACATACACAGACTACAGCAATCACAAACACAGTTGAACACAGTACCTACGTGGACCGCAACACTGGCAGCGATAACTAAATGTCCCTTAATATCATGATAATATTACACACGGTTCCAATGTTCCGGTACTGTGTTTTTTCGGTCTTTAAGCCTCGTGATTACATGTGTCGGTATGTGACACATTCGATAGTTGGCAGTATCCTATTTATTTCTACCTCCATGGTTGTGTACATGTCGTTGAACTATCTATATATTTGCAGATATAGGTGAATCCGTATATATCAACATATATCTCTCTATCTCCCTTTCTATCCCTATTATATATATATATATATATATATATATATATATATATATATATATAAGAGAGAATGAGAGGGAGAATACACCTTCCATTGTGTACATGTCGGTGTATACTGTTTCCTGGACTCCGCACGTTTGTGTTTGAACCTGTCACATTACACACCTGCCGTTGGTACATCTTGGGTAGCTTAGTGTTAGGTGATTGTGTACATGATTGCGTGTTCTACTCCTGGCAGTGGTCGTTTTACCCTTCAGAGCAGGCACTATTAGTACAGGGGTGAATAATGCTAGTTTCACCTGTTCTGGACATCATTGACTGTGATCTGCGCGATATTCAGAGAAGCTTAGCCCTGTTTCGCACATATCCGTATAGTCATGTTTAAATGACGCTTACCAGCACTGGGCAATGCATATTCCCGCTAACATGTGCTAAACCTGATCTGATGACCTGCATCCACCATCCATTATTCCTGCCTTCGGGATTACGTAACGTCCCTTGCAGGACGTGGTACCGGGAACATGCACGACAGTCAGTGCATTTACCACTTGGGCATCTGGGATTTGTACACGTGTTATGGCGTTTTGTATGTGGACTGTACTACGGCTGTTACTCCATACTGCAATCAAATGGGTAACTCAGTTAGTTTACATATGGATGAGACCTATTAATGGTATGTCCAAGTGATGTTTAATGGATGTGCTCCAGCATTAGGAATGTATTTCACAGTGAACCACACACTATAATGTGCTACACCTTCACACAACCATAGGTGGAGCATGCTGGGGTGACAGATACCTGTCATGGGTACACTCCATGCTTTGCCACTGCATCCATGATTACATTGTATGGAGCCCCTCATTAACACACCAGGGAATCCATGCAGAGTGTGTGGGGAACAGTGATTACACACATGGATCCCGCAATTGGCTCTGCTCCACTGAGGGTCAGTTGGTTACTCGATGTGGTGGCGACAGCAGACACTGTTTGCCTTGATTGATGAATGGCCTCTGACAATCGGGTGTGTACCTACCGATGTACCTAGGAACCTGATAGGTGCGTGTACTGTTCAGTTGTTGACATTCCTTGTTCCAATAGCTGTTGTATGTGCAATGGTTGAGGGCTGCCTATGTAGGATTCACACAGTAGGCCACCTATACATTACAATTTACAGGTGGTCGTGTGTGTGTGCCATCCATTTTACTGTGTGTGCAGGTGGAGAGGTGTTTCAGTCCATAGGGGCCTACACTGTCAAAGTATGTGCTATATGTTCCCTCTTTGCCAAGGCATAGGCATATTGGGCATGCCTCCATCTGCCTACTGGGGCTGACACAGGGTGTTCATGGTCTGAATCCCTCTGTGCCTGTGATGGCCTTGGCAATTGCGATGGGCTGTGAGGGCCTTCACCATTATGTCCCTGCTGCAGCTGTTTCCGCAGGATCATATTATGTAGCATGGCACATACTATGAAGATGTGGGCACAAGTGCGTGGAGAGTACTGCAAGGCTCCACCAGATATGTCCAAGCAATGGAACCGTGATTTCAGCATCCCAAACACACACTCTATGATGATTCTGGTTTGTGCATGTGCCTCATTATGGCGTTCTTGCATGGGTGTGTGTGTGCATTTCTGATGGGATCATCCATGGCTCCATTGCATAGTCAGCATCCCCCACAAGGTGGCCATGTGGGATGTCCCCCCTGACAAATACCTGATACAGCTGTGAGGCATGCCAGATGTGGGAGTCATGGTAGCTTTCAGGGCTGCCAGCACACACATCCATGATAATGCCCTGGGCATTGCACATGACCTGGCAGTTGATGGAGTGGTATCCCTTGCAGTTTATGTAGCACCTACCATGCTCACCGGGTGGTGACTTGATATGTATGTGCATGCAGTCTATCGCACCCAGTACCTCCAGGTAGTGTGCCACATGGTGGAAGAGACTCATATTACTGGCCAACTCCTCCTGAGTTCGGGGGAAGTATATATGCTCATTGGCATGTGGTAACATGGCATCCAGGAACTGGTGTAGTACCCTGGATGCTGATGCCTGTGAGATCCCCATTATATCTCCAGTTGGACTTTGAAAGGTACCTGTGGCTAGTATTCACAAGCTTACACATACCTTCATGTCCACTGGGATGGGTTCCCCTCTGTTGTTTCTGGATCTCAGGCATGGCCGGCACAGCTCAACTATTTGCTGTAAGATGTCCCTGTCCACCCTGTAATGCTCTACTATCTCCAGGTCATGTAGCCCCTGGTAGGTTACCCTTGGTCTGAACACTCTTCTCCTCCTCTGGGGCCTGCGGTGGTTGTCAGCATCATCCTCCACAACACCTTCAGTCACTAACACATGGTGATGAATCACAGCTATGGCAGCTCTCAACATGTACATTGTAAAAGTTCCCCATCTGTTTACACCTATGGTGCAGTGTTTGGGAATACACAGGTGTGTGTCAGGTGCTTTCACACTTTATACTATTGTGCTGTGAACACTGATGATGTCATAGCGTGTGTAGCTACAGGGTATCTTATGTGTTTTACAACAGGAACTACTATTGTGGTGCCTTTGGTGTTGAATTACATGTGGCTGCTGTGGATTACCTCTTGCCCTTCCCTTTACATTTCTTAACGTTTCACCTCACATTTTCTGGCATGCATTCAGCAGCCTGCTTTCATTTGTACTTTCCTAAACCTGGCTTATTTTGCGTAATGTGTTCTATGGCTGGTCTACTGCAGGTTTGCTTTGCTCTGCTATGACAGTTCTCTTTTCTTTGCAATCTGACACCTCCCCTATCCTGTTTTGCAGGTTTCTGTGAGCAGACTTGTCAGCTGCCGTCGATTGCCCGCTGTGAGTTGATAGGTATTAATTGCTCAGTTGTACTCCAATTACCCTACTGCAGCATTTCCTTATTTTCTTCCCCTGACCTTCCTGTTTGAGCTATGGTGCGCGGCGCGTGCATCCGCTTACCGGGTTTTGGGCACTTTTTCATCCCCGTACACATGTGCTTTTGGGCACCATATGTGCTCTCAGCTAAATGATGCTATACCTACCTCCCCACCTCTGTCCTGCGGCTTTGCTTAGCAATGGCCAGGCCGGATTTGCATTGCTCCAATGTGCTTACAGTTATGGTGACACACCCCACTGCTGATGTCATGTATACCTCTAAACCACTCCTCGGTGTTGTAGCACTGCGCCGTATAGTACATCCTTAGTCCGGCGGGACATTTGCGATTCACTGTTACCTGCCTCATTTGCATGGCATTGACTACTAATTCCTAGTTACCGCGCCGAACACTGTCACAGACTCTTAGCAACCCTTGCAGCTTGGTTGTGGTGTACCATGCATACCATTGAGTATTATGGTGAAATCATGATTTGTATTACATTGCGATTTTATGACATTTGTATAGCACCACAAGTTTCCTAAGATTCACCATGGAAGCATCCTCTACTGAAATTAATTTTCTGGATCTTAATTTAAGGATAGAAGAGGGGAAAATCATATCCAGCATATCCAGCATCTACAGGAAAAGGTGCCTCAAGAATGTAGCATGCTAGCATGAGCACATGAGCATAGTAAAATTCACATAGTAAAAGTCAGTTCAGTTTGAACCTTACACTTAGAAAACTGTAAAGAGACAGTTCTGATGAGGCAAGAGGCACAGGTGGGATAACGATAAAAATTGGAAAAGAGATAGGATAAAAAATGGTGGAGAGGTGGATGAGCAAGAGTTGTAAAGACATGGAGGAGTTTGTCATTGGAGAGGGTGGCTGGAATGAAAGATCAAGTTCTAGAAGATCAAGTTCTAGATTTCAAGAAAGGATGCATGACAATAGATTGACCACACACAATATATAACACAAATTAGGTATATTGAACAGCAAGATTTATGTATAGACTAAAGAAGAAACTCAAAGTTGATAAAGACCTAAACAAGATTTAAAGATGAAACAATAAAAGAAAGAAAGAGAATTATGAAAGAAGAGCATGAAAGAAAGAGCAAAATGTGCTATGCATGCAATCAATTTAATATGTAAGCCTTTGCATACAATCAATGCAATATGTCCAAGATTATCAGATGCTTTATGCTTAACTTGTATGCTCATGCCTTTGAAATGATGTGAAACCCCACAGCATATTTACATGGACATATAATTAGCAATTCATTTTATTTATAAATTTAGAGAATCTATACAAGCAAGAGAATAGGACTTTAAAAGAGAGATTAGCAAGAAACATAATAAAGCACACACAAATCGATATAAAAGAAAAAAATTAACAATATGTTATAAAAAGATAGAAATGGTGGAGAATAACATCACAGTTTTAGTTGAAAATATAAACAATAGGGTGAAAAAGATAGAAAACATCATCCACCTGGCCTGAATCAGAGCGTTAATACCTACCATGGTTAAGAATGATCCAGCTGACATCATCTATGAAGGTGAGATATATGTTTCCTATAGAGTTGATGTTGAAGATATGATCAGGGGAAATATAGGTTGGATAGGTTGGTATATATATTTTGTATATATTTTTGATATATCCTGTTCCTATAGGTTAATCCTCATTTATGCATATATATTGATATATTATATATATATATTTAACTGAAGTTTATATATTTCTTATCATCCACATATTATACATCCACATTTATACATCTATATTATATTTATTTTATATATTTTATATATATATTTATTTATTCATGTATATATATATTTATTATATATATATATATATATATATACATATAATTATATATATTTATACAGACATAGTCTGATAGATTACTTAATACAAGATACACTTTTCATGTACATAAGATGCAGACATAGTAAGTAGTAGAAGTAGTGTTTGTTTGAAAAATAAAAAGATATATTTATACATATAAAATGTCAAATCTCTATTTCTTATATAATTATGGGAAATGATATGGAGCACTAAGCACTTATGCAATGTATGTATTTATGTTGACATATGTGGTTATTTATTCCATATTTATTTATTCCTCTATTTATTTATTGATTCATTTATATATTTATTAGGTTATACATTTGTTTGGTTTACATATGGGCCAATACATACATGTCTGCCAGGTACTAATACACATCCATAGGTATAAAAGTAAGCTGAAGGAGTGGTAGAAGGGTATCTGATTGCCATGACATTGTAGCCAACAAATTAAAACAATATAGAATATAGAGCACTTTATTGTATTGCATATATATTATATTTATTATATATAAGCATTATATATATTATTATTTTTGTTTTACTTATTGATTTTTTTATATATATATTGATAGATATAGATTGATATATATATATATATATGCTGGTTACACAAGACATGTAAATAAAAAAAATCAAGTGTGTCAGTAAATGAGGGAGGGCTGACTTGATATATGCTTTGTATGAAAAAAAGAAACTACTAGAGTTTTATTGATTGTTTTTTTTTCCTTTGTTTTATTTCTTTTCCTTTCATTTCTGTACATATTATTTATTTTTTTTATTTTTGTGGTATTATTTTACTTTATTTATATTTATTCTTGTATATATATAATATTGATTCATATATATATATGCTTGATATATATATTTATATTTATATATAATATATAAATACAATAATGCTCAACTGCAAAATAAATAAATATCTATCTATATATATATATATCAATGTGGCTTAAAGAGTAGTAGGTTATATTGTTTAATAGAGACAGTTTAATAAGGGATGCAGCATTATTTATTAATGGAGTGATTTAGTTAATTATTTAAACTGAGCTGTATATTGAAATCTGATGAAATGATGAAATGAAATATGAAAATTTCATTTATCTCTTTTATGGAATAATTTTGTTTTTTTATTTATCCTGGAGCTTTATCCTGGACTGGTGTTCATTTGTGAAAATTTGTTCTTGCATTTTTTTTTTTGTTTTTCTACATTTTGTGTTTTTTTTTATATATATTTTCTTTGTGTTCCCGTTTGCGCACACATGCCCTGCGGTTGTACTTTGCGTTAATGTGGACATGACAATAAATGTTGTTTTTTAGGTGTTGTGCATCTTTTCTTATGCCATTGGCTGTATATTTAGCCATTGGCATATGTTAACTTTGTAATACATGAGTCTGGTCCGCTTTCATAGCTCCGATGTTCTGTTTGGAAAAATGTAAACCGTGTTTTCTGATTTACATTTCAGTGGGCTTATGCTATGCCTGCACCACTTCATGAATCACTATGTACCTTCATTTGCATGGCGCAGCACTGTGCATGGGGTGATTAGCATACCTAAGCCGAGGGCTGTGCAGATCTGGCGTACGCTGGTAGTGCACGTGGAACTGGATCGTACCTGAATCGCTCGGCGGCCATATTTGGCATTATACCACCTACGCTATGCCTGCGCCTGGTGCAAGCTTCATGAATCCCGGGGAGAGACTGAAAACAAATAATGCAATTTGGCTATCCAAACAGAGTATAATGCTAGTGCAGGATAGAGAAAAACCATGGAAACAATGGCAAAAATATGAAACATATCAATATTTGAAAACTTTAGAATGCTTCACAATTGTACTAAAAAGCAAATAAATGAAAACAAAAAACGATACTATAATAAATTACAGAATAATACTAAACACAACCCTAAAACATTTTGGACACCCATTAACAAATCTTACATATCGGCCAAAAATTCAACCCAAACCCCTCTCCAGATAACTCACCACTCGAATCTGTAATACAGCTTTTAGTTTATAGACAATATAGCATCTCCAACCAAGGATTCCTCAACATCTAATCCTAACCCTGCAAACAGCCACATATCACCACATCCACTTTCACCTTCAAATGTGTGCCCACATCTAATATAAAACTACTCTTAAACAAACTGAAACCATGCTCTTCTTCAGCTGATGGCCTTCCAAGTGAGTACCTATAACAGCAGCCGATAGCTTTACCTATCCTATCTCAATCCTAATAAATAGGTCAATCCAAGAATCCGCTGTCTGTCTGGAAAAAAAGTTACACATTATCCCTCTGTGCAAAGCAGGAAATTCAATAGACATTAATAAAATTAAACCTATAGCAATCTTAATCTCCCTTTGATGAAATATTTGAAAAACACTTGCTAGACTATCTCCTGCAGGAAGAACTCCTGTCCCCTACACAACATGGCTTACATCCTTTACATATATTATATCATGGGTTGGGAGGGTGGCCTAATGGTTAAGGTGTTTGCCTTACAAACACAAGGTGCAGGGTTTGAATCTCACAGGTGATAATTGGCTAGGCTTAAAATTGCTCGCAAGGGCAGTTAGCCTAGTACTAACCTATAAGAAAAAACCTATAAGCACTAGCACTGCCCTTCTAACCTATATAGATATTATCAATAAAACTAGGGATAATGGCAAACTAAACTCTTCCTTATTTCTAGACTTGTCTAAAGCCTTCAACACAGTTTTTTCACAGCAAACTTCTACTTCAAATGTCCTCACTAGGTCTCTCGGTCTCCCTCAGCCCACCCTTCTGTGATTCAAAAGCTACCTGTCCAATAGATATCAGTCAGCAAAATGGCACTCAATGCTCTTTCCTTAACTCCTAGTCATCACTGGTGTACCACAAGGCTCTGTCCTTGGTCACCGCCTCTTTAACATTTTCACCAACCCCTCTATACTTCCACACAACAGACCATCCTAATACAATATGCAGATGATTACACTCTCATTTGCATATCTGACAACATGGCACACCTATAACAATTACTCAGGAAGCTTTAACTACCACTGAAACATAACTCACAATGCATATTCAACCCAAAAAAGACCAAACTATTACTTTTTCCCCGAATCCCTCTTTCATGAAAAAAACAAAATTTAAAGTGCTATCCCTTGATGATGCAACCACTGAAATCACTTCTCATAGCAAACTATTAGGGGTGATAGTGAATTATAATCTTACATTTGACCTGCATATACAAAATTGGAAAGGAAAAACTCTTCAAAAACAAGGGATGCTTTACAGAGCCAAAAACTTTCCCACTGATGCAACTAAAACTACAGTTGCCACTACTTATCTCCTCTACACTCTTCTTTACAGTACTCCCATCCTTACTATCCTCCAGGCTTCACAAAAATTAAAATTTGAACAATGCTATAACAAAGCTGCTAAATTTGCAACACATACCCCTTTCAGGACCCACCACTGTTTAGCACTGAAAAGCCTAAATTGGTTAAAACTGTCACATCGACTAACATATACACAACTTCTTACCACCTATAAAATTATACACTATCCATCTGCATGTCCAGCACTAAAAGCATTCTACACAACTGTTCCCAGTCAGGCATTGCAATCCAATGACCAAAAAACTCCTGTCTTTTTACAAATCTAACAAATCTGCTGAACATTCCCCGGATTCATGAACCCTGCGCCAGGCGCAGGCGTAGTGTATGCTGGACAATGCCAAATATGTCAGCCGAGCGATTCAGGTACGAACCAACTCCACGTGCACTACTGGCATACACCAGATCTGCGCAGCCCTCGGCATAGGTATGCAAATCACCCCATGCGCAGTGTTGCACCATGCTAATGAAGGCATACAGTGATTCACAAAGTGGTGCAGGCATAGCGCAAGCCCATGGAAATGTAAACCAAAAAACATGGTTTACATTTTCCCAAACAGAACATTGGAGTTATGGAAGTGGACCAGACTCATGTATTACAAAGTTAACATATGCCAATGGCGAAATACACAGCCAATGGCACAAGAAAAGATGTACAACACCTAAAAAACAACATTTAATGTCATGTCCACAGTAATGCACAGTACAACTGCAGGGTATGTGTGTGCAAACAGGAATACAAAGGAAATATATACAAATGTCATAAAACCGCAATGAAAGACAAATTAGGATTGCACCATAATATGCAATGGTAGGCATGGCACACCACAAGCAAGGCGCAAGGGTTGCCAGGGGCCCGCGACAGTGTTCGGTGCTGTAACTATGAATTAGTAGTCAATGCCATGCAAATGAGGCAGGTAATACTGAATCGCAAACGTCCCGCCGGATTAAGGATGTACCTGACGGCGCAGCGCTATAACACCGAGGAGTGTATCAAAGGTGATACATGAAATCAGCAGAGGGGTGTGCCACCATATCAGTAAGCACATTGGAGCAATGCAAATCTGGCCTGGCCGTTGCTCAGCAAAGCTCCAGGACAGGGGTGGGGAGGAGGGTATGGAACCGTTTAGCTGAGAGCACACATGGTGCCCGAAAGTGCATGTGTACGGGGATGAACTCGTGCCCGGAACCCAGTAAGCAGATGCACGTGCCGCGAACAATAGCACAAACAGGAAGGTCAGGGGAAGAAAAGAAGGAAATGCTGAAGCAGGGTAATTGGTGTACTAATGAGCAATTAACACCAATCAACTCACGGCGGCCAATCGACAGCAGTAGACAAGCCTGCATGCAGAAACCTGCAAAACAGGATAGGGGAGGCATAGGATTGCAAAGAAAGTTGGGGAGGACCTGGAATGCAAAGATAGGAGAACTATCATAGCAGAGCAAAGCAAACCCACAGTAGATCAGCAATAGCACACATTACGCAAGATAAGCCAGGTCTAGGAAAGTACAAATGAAAGCAGGCAGCTGGATGCATGCCAGCAAATGGTAGGTGTAACGTGCACAAATGTAAATGGAAGGGCAGGAGGTAATTCACGGCATCCAAATGTAATGCAACACCAAAGGCAGCACAATAGTGGTTTTGTAAATAAAACACAGAAGATACCCTGTAGCCACGATCGTACATACACACCCTATGACATCATCACACGGCACGGGTAATGCATTCCGGATGCAGGTCATCAGAATATGTGTACGACTATACGGATATGTGCGAAACAGGGCTAAGCATCACCGACCACTGCGCAGATCACGGTCAATGATATACAGAACAGGTGACACCAGCATTAGTCACGCCTGAACAAATAGCACCTGCTCTGAAGGGTAAAACGACCACTGCCAGGAGTGGAACAGGCAGTCATGTACACAATCACCCAACACTATTGCTAGGCAAGATGTATGTACGGTAGGGTTGCCACAGTTCAAATGACCAATATGAGACATACGCCAGATGTCTGCAGGTCAACACACACCCAGCCAGGATGAAAACCAGAATGTCAGTGTTTTGCATAGATAAAAAGCTTAGTCTAGTAATGGTCGCAGGTACATGTTCCATGTCCTGTAACATGTAGGTGTGTCAGATACAGAATAAGTGTGTTATGCAACTATGACATAAACTATAGGGAATATGTTTGTCCCAAAGTCGCAGGACATTTGCTATGTTCACAAATATTTTGCAGGACACAACTGCACAAAGAGGGATTGTCCCTCGCAAAGTGGGATGGGAGGTAATCTTAACCTATGGCAGGTGTGTAATGTGACAGGTACAGACACAAACGTGCGGAGTCCAGGAAACACAGTATACACTGACAAACACACAATGAAAGGCATAGCATGCCTGTCACCACCCCTGTCTGAGATATGTATATATATATATCTATATATAAATATATATATACATACAGATATATATATATATATATATATATATATATATATATATATATATATATATATATATATACACACACATATATAATACAGATAGAAAGGGCGATAGTGTGATATATGTCGATATACAAGGGGTCACTGGCATCTGCAATTATATAGATAGGTCGATGACATTCTAAACACCTTTGAGGTACAAATAAACAGGATACCGTCAGCTATGGAACGTGTCACACACTGACACGCGTAACCAGGAGGCAGTACTGGAACAGTAGAACCGTGAGCAATATGACGATAGTAAGTACATGTAGTCACCGCTGGCGGCGGTGTGGTCCACGTAGGTACCGTGTACAACTGTGGTTGTGAATGATGTAGCCTGTGTATGTGTGTGTTGAGGGTGCCATGTGTGTTCCCGTGTGACTAAAGTGTGTGTGTGTGTGTCCACATAGTGTGTCTGTAGGTGGCAACTCAGAGGTAGATGATTACGGTAGGTGCAGGTATAGCTAGCCATAGGCATGCGTTAAACACCTGCCCCACATTGGGAGGGACAGCCCCCCCTGGGCAGGTGTGTCCTGACATGAAACATTACAAAGGGCAACTATCCGAGAGTTTAGGACATTAGTAAGTCCCACATAATATGCAATAGTTGCAGGAAATACTCATGCCTGTATGTAAGAAACGGAAATGTTACATGCAAACCGATAAGTAATGAAGGACCAAGTACAATTGGTATGTAATGAGGATAAAAGTATGTGCTATCCTGTGTACTGACCATGGCCATATGTCAGTCTGTAAACACCACTGTGTGACCCGCAAGTGTCCAACTATGGCCATATGAAAAGGTGGAAAGCCATGTGACAGAGGGTCTGACACCAACACCACTGCAATAACTGCAAATATCTGGGACAGACATACACGGGATAGCGTTCATTTACAAATATCCCCGCACATATCGCCGTACATCCGGAGGTATGGAAGTATCAACCGCACCTGCATACCATATAGAAACCAATTAACAATGGCCCAAAGTAAATTCCCGTAACAGAAGTCTATTAAGTGATAGCACTATAATTAGGGAAGGGGCCCACACATATATATATGGACTATGTAGAAATGCAAGCCCCACAAAACTGTATATGCTACGTACACCTGCCTACATCCCCCACACTGGAATACAGACCGTAACCACAGCCCAAA
The DNA here is from genome assembly GCF_019279795.1 of Protopterus annectens. Lineage (NCBI taxonomy): Eukaryota > Metazoa > Chordata > Ceratodontiformes > Protopteridae > Protopterus > Protopterus annectens. The sequence goes on along the minus strand of NC_056734.1, from coordinate 900,460,309 downwards.
CATCTAGTTAGTCAATTACATCTGCTGAACCATTTACATACCTTGTGAGAGACACATTTAAAGGCACCATGCAAAATTGTATCCGTCGTATAACGGAACAAACGGCGATGTTACAAGTGTTTGCAATAGTCCTTTATCAGACAGGTGGGATGACAGGTACAGTCACAGGTAGAACCACATACTCAAGCCATCACAAACAATCCATGGGGGACATGACCCCAAAATAGACTTGGCTCTACACATAGCAGTTGCAATTACACACAACAAGACACAGTACAGGCCATCTCCCCGAAGGCAGGGCAAATGGCCAACGCCCAAGTGGAGAATTCAATTATACCCCACTGCTGCCGCGTAATTGGTGAATGGAGTAGCTGCACAGCTGAAGTGCATGTAATTAGTCACACCAGACCACCAACTGGCGGCAGTAAGCCACATGTTGCAGGTATAGATGTATATAAGGATGACTTGCCAGATATGCAAACTGTATGGTCATACCCTATAACAGTTGAGAGAGTGATACAGAAGAGCGAGATAGAGATGAAACACCAGAACGATATCAAGGTATGTAGAACACTAACTGTATGTATAGTATGTTCTGTATTACGTAATGTCAGTGTATGCATAGCCTGGTTTGCAGTAATTAAAAGTGTCCGCCATGCATAAAATAGGGAATGGTATTTATGTAGTGATGTCTTGCTGATCGCACTAATGCTTGTAGAAGATGTGCATCCAGCAGTGGGCCACACGGTAAACAGCACAGACACCACAAGGGATGCAACATGACGGCTTTAAACAGAACAATGTCATACAACCCGCCGTCAGTGGCAGGGTATGTCCAATAAGTACGTGCCATAGCAGGGGATAGTATATGTAGATATACTGTAACAGTACGCATGTGTATGGGTATATAACATCAATGACATGTCTAAGGTGGACCCTCTGTGCAAGTATGTTTTGAATTATGGGATACCATGTAAAACATGTGTAATGTATAGTACAGTAGATTGATTCATCAGATATGTTACACAGGAGAACAGGCATATGATGCATAACAAAGGTATCATATAGTGATGTGAGTAGTATGTAATTAATATATGTATAAACAGTTATGATGAAATAAATAATATGTAATCCACTCTGTGCATTTGCAAAGGATGCAAACATTACTCCCATACTAGAATAGCAGAAGAGATGTGACAGACAAACATGAACATGATTGGCATGTACAATAACAGTATACATATGGCCTGTAGTCACGGGACATTGTAATAGCGTGACAGCCAATCTAACTGGAAGGGCTATACCAGTAACCATGCACAAAGGACATGTAATAGCTCCACAGGTTCATAGTGGGGTACCATGCAGTCTGGCAAGTCTATGTGTAACAACAACTACAGTGTGCACACCAGTGGCACCTCTCTAGGGTAGTGTCCTGTGAACAGAAGAGCCATGTGTAACCTGCATCACTGCACAGTACAGCCACTGCAGTGATCCCTGGCGTACATGTGTCCACCATCCACCAAGCGAGGTATCACATGAACACTGCTACTGACATTCCATGCTTGATGTACATAGGAATCATGTCCCAAAGCATGGTGAGTGTCCGGTCTGGGAATGCAACCCCCAAGCACATGCCACACACTGTTGCGTGTGTGCACATATCCATGAGCATCATGCTCATAGTGGCTATTGTGTATGTCATGTATGCGGAGTATATCCATAAACATATTTGCAGACATGGGCCCTGTCTTTGCAGCAGATGTCACCCCTGAGTATGTAGTCCCCAAATGTGTACAGATGTGGTGTCTGTACATAAGCCGCATACTTTAACAGTCGTAGCTCAATAAACATCATGGCGTTTTAATGTTGAGTTATGTAAAGCTGTTGTGCAAGGTACACCCTAAGTGGGGTGTTGTACCCATGGATGTGTGTATACGTCTGGTGTTCAGAGGTACAATGGGTGCCTATGTACCAGTTACACACCCAGTACAGACATGTGTGGACACGTAGAAGGATATCCATGCCACAGTGGCAATGTGGTAATTACAGGAGTGTGTGTGACATACATGTGTCTTACAAACATGTACAATGCGACATGTATGTAGGGGACTAACACCTATGTGATAACCAGTGGGTGGATGGTGTACTGCAAAGGTGATGTTCATACCAAGTGTCATGCAGGTAGAGGCCATGATGTTCATATCGGTATCCGTCACAGTGACACCCATATGGATGGGGTCTGTATCAGCTGGTGAAGCAACAACAGTGCTGGGTATGCAGTGGTCTGTAAAGCTAGGCAGGGAAGTCCCCTCAGTGGTAGCCTGTACCTCAGGGAAGCATATACCGAACATGAGGGCCCCATGACTGAGGACTGTGGTAAGCCAAGTGTAACTGGAATGCAGTGTGTGATATGGTATGCCACCCTCAGTGTGTGTGTCCCATCCATTAGCCACATTGCATAACATTCGGAGACATATGTTGTGATGTGCAGATGGATGTGTATGTAGTCAATACCAGAATGGAGAATGGTGCTGAATGGCAGCGAGAGGACAATGCAGGCCATGTAGACACCCGTGTTGTCATCAACTACTCTGGCGACTGTAGGAAAGGTGTTCAACAGGTGTAGGAGGCATGCTGTCACCCCAACAAGACCAACCCAGCTGGCATCAAAGGACTGGAGCACAACAAAGACTCAACAAATGATGTCCATGATGATGTGCCCTATAGCCGTGCATAACAGTCCAGTGAGGTGTGTAGGGCAATAGTCCCAGTAGTGCATTGTGGCACCACCTGTGTGGAGTGTTACTGTCGCTGTGTGCCAGTCAGGGGCTAAATGTCTGGTACAAGGCGATCACTGAATATGGTGTCAGACATGCTGTTCAGAGGTCTGTGAACATCACAGCCTGGGATATTGTAGGGTGACAAGGGGCCTGTGTCCTAGGACATATAGAGTGCAGGTCAGTACTGTGTAGGTGTGACTGCAGGTACACTGCAATGTTCCTGCAAGGAATGTGGCCCTGCAGGGAGTGAGAGTGTGTAATGTTAGCATTGAAGCCATCAGACAGCATGTTGCCAACATCACCTGTTACTGTCATGTTCCAGAGTGACAGTTGTATGTGTGAGCAGATGTGGGTATTGCATACGACTACTGACATACCACCATAATGCCTTGTGGTACATCTCGGAATGTGTTGCAGTAATGTGTACGTAGCTAGTTATGGAGTATGTGATGAGGGATCCTGTGGCCCTACCGAGGCTGACCAGTGAGTCACCCCAACCATGGGAATGTACACCACTGTGTAACAGCCCCCACCTGTTGTTGTAAAGTATGTCCGTGGGACCACACCCCCAGAGTGTCGTCTGTAATCTGGTGTGTACCATCATGGCTCTGTGTGGAATAGCATGAACCATATTGTCATGTACGTGCTATTGAAGTGCACTGGGGTATGTCTCAGCGTTTGTCATGTGCATTGTCCACCTGCATGTGTGTCACGACAACAACTACCACTGTCATACAACATCTGTAGTTGGTGTTGTAGTATTCATCTACTGTGTATGCCATGAAGTGTGTGGTGCAGGTATGTGGCTAACAAGGGTGGGTAGCAGATGTTCGGATTCCACCAATGAGGGGATAACTGCAGGTGTGGAACAGCAGTCACATGTTGGTAGTTTCCATGTCAAGGATACTGTTGATCCTGGAGGTGGTGTATGGGTCGAACCAGCCAAGCGGAGGTTATGACTCACGCACAGTGTACGCCTAATGTGTCAGTACATGTGCGGCTATCACAGTTAAGTGTGGGTTACTGTCAGTCTCACATTAGTAGCAGCAGTAGTTCTGGACACAGTTATATGCATGTGGAGCACCTGTGATGCATTGTGCTAAGTAACCAGCCGGGATGTGTGTACAACATAGTGGAATATGGGGACACCTCAGCTGTGGGTGTGCCAGTCCAGGTATGTGCCTGAGAGGTACGGTCTGTCTATAACCAGTCATTGCAGGTGTGCTCTGCAGAGCCAAGTGGCAGGTCCCAGTCACTGCAGAGATATTAAAGTGGTGCAGTATCTTGCCTGCATGCGTCACAGAGGATGATGTCAAGCATTGTGTGACATGACCACATGCTTCGCTAGCCAGTTCCCGTTCTGGTGATGACTGTTATTGGACACTGTGCAAGACAGGCAGTATAAAAGCAGCAAGAGTCCAACATGTGATCCATACTCCCAGGGCTGACAGGTGCAGGTCAACTGTGCCACAGCATCATGTTGTTTGGCTGGGTCTGTCAAAGTGGACATATACTAGATACCTGTGGAATGACAGCAGGAGCATGGACAACTGTTGGGAGTGACACAGTAGTTCGTAGTACAGTGGTAACAGGTCCAGATGACCGCAAAATGCTTCCCAGGGCTTGGACCACACCATCAGGGCTACAACACTGGTGGGCTATTGCATGTCCCTGCACATGTAGTCTGTGCCCTGAGAGACAACTTCAGTCACACAAACATGGAAGATGAGTCACATCGTACCTGCTGACGTGTGGCATGTGTGCATAGGTTATGTTGCAGAACCAGTTACTTGACAGCAGGATGTAAGTGACTATCGCCTTGTTTAGCCTGCTGAGTGGAACAGCAGTGTGACTGCCAACAGTCACCTAAGACAGGTGTGTTGTGTATGTTATGACACCCTATTGGCTGTATGTGATGGGCACACGTGTCTGTGGGCTATAGGTTGGTGTTGTTGTGCTTGGCGATGTGAGCTGTCATTGGTGCCCACACAGAGTATGGAGGGGTACTGTACAAGGTGTCTATGTATGTGTGGCCTGTGGTGGCGATCATGTGAGACTATGTGATGTGTGGGGTGCGTTGCCAATGTTGCATATCTCCACATGACTGACAGGTGCAGTCAGGGTTGGTGACAGTATAACCCCCAGCAGGGCTGCATATGTGCATCCCCCACAGGCTATACTGTTGTATGTTGGGAGGTGTGCATTGACTGTGTACATGAGAATAGCTCTATTGCCACATGTACAACATAGTCGTCATAGTGACAGGCAATAGCACTGGTACATGACAGTTGGACATGCCTGTATATAAGTGGTATGTGCCAGGTGGACACGCCGTATAAACCACCATGTCTCAAGAGGTATGTGAGTGATGTGTGTACGACAGCTGCTGTACAGTTATCAAGCTGGAAATGTATGGACAGACAGTGTACCTGTGAGTACTGGTGTGAAATGGGTGCTAAACTAAGCAGTAGCCCATAACGTGCCAAGAAGCTCTGAACAAGTGCCGAGCATGCCCATAAATTACAGATAGGGTGTTGGATAATATAGGGTGTTGGATAATATCAACCCACAAGTGTTGACAACAGTCATGATTGGTGGCACTGCATCAGAACACTGCTGGGTATGGTCTGCAAGTCCATGAACCATTATCAATGTAGATGTTAGCAGTACAGATGTACAAGACAGTACGGATGTTCGGCTACAGATGCCTTTGTATGTCACAGGAGTGTTCTACTAGTGGCCTGTTGACAGACTCACAACTACTAAAGGTGCTACAGTGACATGTGCATATCACACAGTGTCAGCTACAGTAAACCAGGGTTAATGTGTTGTACCCCACCCGCATTGTAGCCCATACCACACAGACAAATGTCAGCCATCTGTGTATGTGAGGATGTGAATGGCCATGACCTATGGGCAATAGTTGTCACAGTGTTGTGAACAACATACAGAATGGGCTGTGTGTGTGATGTGTGTGACATATGTGCACATTCTGGTGGATGATATCAGCAATGACACCACTATGGGAATACCCCCGTACTCATTAAGAACACCTAGGCTGTGGTCAACAGTATGGACACTGTGTTAGGGATGGTGTAGTGTAGTACACCTCCCTGAGCTGGAGACATCTCCCTGGCCCTTTAGGTAGTCATCTGTGGTACCCATGACAAAACAGGTGGTATCCATGAGCACAGAGATCATTGGACAGGCATACACAGCACCCGTGTGACCAATATTGGAATACACATCATCCTTCAGGGGTAGGGCCCATGCGTGGATGGCTGATACCAGCCTCCACAATACTCACCTCCAGTATGCAGCATGCTATCTACCTTGCATACAGACATATGCCACACTATGCTGTTAGACATGCTACATGTCCATAGCCTGATCTGAAAGGCATACGTCATGGACAACCACCGTCCTACGACTAGGATGGCCACATGCTGGACAGATTCCTGTGCCATACCTGTGACATACTCCCCCCATACCATGCAGCCCTGTCTACATAGCTGCACATATCATCCCTGTCATACATGGTGTGATGGCCATATGGTAGATGTAGTATCATCTATCTGGATCAGTAATGTGTCACTGATGCCCCTCGCGGTGGCGTAATGGGTGTCGGATACAGCTAGGAAACCCAGCCCGTACACACTATAGCTGATAACCTTACCTGCGAATGACGTCCGACTAGCCATTGTCCCATGTCCATCACATGTGCAACACAGGCGATCCGTGGCAGGATGTTGAACAGCTGTACAGTGCAGTGTGGATGTCTATGGTAAAACAGATGCATGTACAGGTTTCCATGCATACTTGGTGCATTGTCACTGCCCAAGTCCAGTAAAGGCTGTGTCTGTGTTGATATGTGACATATCCACAGCATCAAGGTCAACAGCATTACCGTGGATACATCAGGCATGAGTAGATAGGTAAGAACACCAGTGCAGGCAAACAGACATGCCCACATGGAGACTGACATCACATGCAGTAGGAACACTAATGAGGTGACACACATATATGGGGATGATATCCAATGCATACTGGGTGTTACATGTGTGTGACACATACATGCCAGTCGTGTTAGTGTCATGTTGATTTGCAAAGATAACTGTGCGAATGTACTAGAAATGTATGTGCAGCAGTATCACTGTACATGTCTGTAAATGTGACCTGTCACCTTCATCATGTCTTACAGATAATGTCGTGTACACGCCTACCAGCATACAGCCGACAGGAGGATGATGTCGTAATCCCATACCTCCATGAGAACTACGAGGTGTTATTTAGCCATGTGCCATAGCATGCACAGCAGCGAGATGACCTGTGGCAGGATCTTCGCAGGAGGGTCAATGAAGTGGGCGGCCACAACTGCACCTACCAGCAGGTGCGCAGACACTGCACGGACCTGATACATCATGCAAAACAGCATGCCGCTGCAATTGCCAGGGAACAAGGTGGAACGGGTGGTGGGCCACCAACCCAGCCTCCACTCACACACACAGAGGAGCTACTGGCCAGTCTGGGAACAGCCTCAGAACAGCCCCCACAAACACTAGCTGCCATCATGAAGGTGGGTGTCTCCCAACCAATGAGCCTGGAGTTGCCTGGTAAGTCAGTACTGAACATATGGCCAGTATATGCCATGTACGTGCATGTGTCAGTGTACATCATGTAATGTGACAACATATGCAAGGTATGTGGACAAACATGCTTTATGCTACCCTGTGTTTGCACCATACCTCTGAACTGTACAGGTATTTGCAGGATGTCCAGATGTCTGCCTCATATTGTCGGTGTGTTCCCCTTAATATCTGTCCCTTTCTGGCAAATAGCTGAGGAATGGAGTCATTAATGATGACATACATTTGTGTTTACGACTGCACATTCCGTGTGAAACCCATGTGCATGCAAACCTATTGGTCTAGCAAATTTCTAAGCTAGTAAGAGCAATATGTCACAGTTGTCCCCCATCATAGTAGGCTTTGTCCACATTTATTGTTCTAAGAGGTTGAAAGGTATGGTATGCACACATGTGCTGACTATATGCTATTGTACAGGTGAATGTGTTAACCTGCACTGTGCACCCTGTGGCTGTCATACAGTCATAGATAATGTTCATACTGCTGTGTCACCCTATACAGGTACCTCTGGCGTGCCGCACAGACAAGAGTCCGTTGCAGGTGATACTACCATCAGTATCAGGCATGTCAAAGCATAGATCTATTCACCATGTGGCCAGTTAATACATGGATATACAGATCACATCACCCATCATCCACACAGGCCACCCATGTGCAATATATACAACTGAAATGATACACAGACATGAAACTACAGTATTTATCATTGCTACATGTGTGTCCAGCTGTGCATACAATGGTGGAGGTGTTCTACAATGGAGGCATATGTACTATACAGTGGAACAAAATGTGTGGTACACAAACCAGTGCAGTGATATGGGCAGACCACAGGCATCACCATTGTGATATATGCCCCTGCAATGGTTTCACACATTGTGATGTTCCATCCGACATGTCTGAGACACGTAGCGTTTTGGTTGCAATATTGTCACAATTTCCCATAACCCATACCCCACATACCACACATACACCTGTTGTCTGCATAGCTCTGTGGATGGTGACATAACCAACATCTATGGGTGTATGTCATATGGGACAACACAGACATGTGTGATAGACGGCCATCACATACATGACCAACACATATGCATACATGGCCATGGGGGATGGCCAGAGACACGTAGCCACATAGAAGACGGATGTGGATACACCCTGTCCCACTTTATCCACACATGGTCCAAATACAGCTGTACTAGACCGATTGTACAGGTGATGTGGTACGCTGCACATCATAAATGCCTGTGCACAGCTAGTGGAGGTGTCAGTGACATGTACCTCATAAGATGTGTTGAACATGATGTCTGTGTCATAGCATGACGGTAGTCACCTTCACAGATTCCACTGACAGTGACACCAGGCCACAGAAACTGTACTTTTCCCCCCTGCTGTAGGACATCACTGTTAGCTGTGCACCTTGTGTGCGTGGTACATCAATGTCATGTGTGAAATGTTGACGTGACAGGTCCGCTATGTGTGGACATGGTTGCCAGTCAGCTAACCCTCTGTAGTCATCGTGCAGGGGTGTCATCTGTATGTCCTCCAGTGACCTGTCACATGACACAGCATGGTTGGGTGTGTATACACCTCAGCATCGTAGGTCACAATCCACAGGTATATCATGGGTATGCATGCAGTTCTGGATATGCAATGCGTACATAACATGCACTGTTTAGCAATATAGACTCCTCATGATGCCATGCAATGGCACAGTGTCTGTACATCACACTGTACAGCAATGTAGATGGCTCAGTCCCCTACCATGCCCATGCACATTTGCTCAACATGCATTCTATCTGTAGGGCATATGGACAACACCGCAATGTGATACCCAGTACGACGCTGTACATGTGTCAGGACACCATTGTGTCAGGCATGCATGCATGTTAATGCACACATCAGCAGATTACATGTCAAGGTCACGTCAGCCATTTGTACTGTTATCCTGTTCTGGTCCACATGGTGTATCACGGGGATGCATGCATACTACCATGATCATGTGAATTGCATGGATAATGATATGACACCTGCCTGCTGTAGTGTGCATTCCAGGGGGTATGCTTACAAACACTATTGATGTCTGAGCTGCATGCTGTCAGCTGTATCACAAGCATGCTGCATGCCATCTGTCATCTCACATGCATGGTGTGTCAGTGTGTGTGTGTCAGTGTGTGTGTGTGTGTGTGTGTGTGTGTGTGTGTGTGTGTGTGTGTGTGTGTGTGTGTGTGTGTGTGTGTGTGTGTGTGTGTGTGTGTGTGTCTATTGTAATTTAGAGTCTTTCTTTGCATTCACTGGTGATGTAGGTGCGTTACCCTCCTGCAGTCCATCTGATAGTGTCCCCACAGATGCTAGCAGCGATGAACATATGCACGAGGTACAGGCAGGGATGTCAGGGGCGGAAACTGTGCCAACGGTTGCCATCCCAGCTATGTCTCCCTCTTCCCTGCACACAGTTCAGCTGCCAACACATACCGCATCTACAGTGGCCATAGAGGAAGGACAGTTAGCACTTGTTAGCGTTGAACGGGAAAGTGTGGTGGCTACAGAAGGTGTGTCTCCACACCATGGTGGCAGAATACTGACTGCAGATGTGCCACACAGGTATGTGGCTGGTGCTGCTCGTAGGAGGACCTCTGGCAGACATGTACCTGCAGGACATAGCGCAGCAGCTGGGATCACCAGACGCATGTTCCAGACTGTAATGGCAGCACAGGCATGTGCTGAATGGCAGAACAGAGAAGGACAGAGGCTGCAGAGGGCTGCTATCAGTACCCTAAACAACAACATCCAGGCATTGGCAGGTGCTCAACAGCAGCTTACTGATGTTCTGGACAGTCGATTGGGTGACATGGTCAGAATCCTCGACCATGGCATGGCAATCTGCGAGCATGAGCTGTCTGTGCTGGAACATCTGGTAGGGGTGAGGCATAGGACACATGGACGTAGGCCAGCTACACCACCTAGTGCAGGTCAATGTGAGCGTGCCACCTCACATGGCCGCTCCCATAGTGCCGGTAGCAGTAGCAGTGCAGCTGGTGCTGCGATGTCCACACCAGGTCACAGCAGGCCACGTGGACATGGCCCTGGATGTTCCCGGCGGGGACACGGTTCCAGTGGCCATGTGTCATCGGACAGTAGCCATTCTGTACCTCTGCCTGGTAGTGCCCGTGCAACCCCTGGCAGGCACAGGACACGTGGCCATGTCTGGTCACAGTGAGCTGTACAACCTGGTCTGTACAATCTGGAGCTGTCCATAATACCCTTGGTAAGCCTCACAAATGACAGAACTGTGTGCACACATACACGCACACAGCAAACACAACTGTAGGGCTCCACAACACCCACATGCATATGGAACAGACATGTCCATTCAAATCACTGGCCCTTACCCGCACACATGATGTCATCCATTGGTGCAGCCTATGCCCCTGGCAAACAGTATCACCCTGTGCATATGATGAAGCCTGTGCTGCATCCCTGTCATCCACACCATCGGTGCAGGGATATGCTCATATGGTCTGATGCACAGGGCAAACAGAATAGTGAGAGGTGTATCTAACATTACTTGTGTATGCATATTGAGGGATGTGTATGTTGTATTGGTCATGTGTGAATACTGAGATGTGAGAGGTGTATCTAACATTACTTGTGTATGCATATTGAGGGATGTGTATGTTGCATTGGACGTGTGTGAATACTGAGATGTGTATGTGACATCAGTGGTGTACTGTCGACATGTACCAGTCATACCATGTAGTCCAGGTGCAGCATGCATTGTGATATGTTCACAGTATTTGTCTCGGTTACAACAGTAACAGCAAGTTAGTAATGATGCCCTGGTTCCCTCCTATGGTGTACTGGCATGTGCCTACAGGTAGCAGTGTATGCAGTCCCCCATGTGTAACTGTGGAGTACTCACAGGCACGTATGGCAATATTAGCATGCTAAATGTACCCTCAACCTGACTGTTGGACAGTCGAACATGACACAGATGTCTGAACATGACACAGATGTCCGCACATATACTGCACCTGAAGCATGTGGTCAGTTGAACAGGCTACAGCGGACAGAGATGTGACATACATACCTGGAAACATTACAGGTATGTTGACATGGTGCAGGGGTTGTACACAGCGGTCTGGCCAATGATGATGTTAGAGGCCACCTGATAGCATGAGGCCACACTGTGTAGCGGTAATACCCTGTCACAGTACAGGAACATGGCCACATTCATGGGGTCTACAGCACTATAATGCACACCCCATAGTGTTGAGGTGTGGACCCTTGCCTATGTGGTCATCACCCTCACAGTACTTTGCACACACACAACGTGGCACAGAGAAGGGACATGCACAGGTAGCCAGTATGGCTGGGACCGATGGCATCAACAGGGTAGTAGACTGCATCACCATGAGGGGTTAGTGATCCTGTTTCCACAGTATGGTAGCATACACCCTCACACCAAGCACCAGACAGCCATATATACATACATACACACACACACTGTGGTGACCAGATATGTGTGTACAGATAGCCGATGTGTGTGATGCACCACACCTGCCAATGTCATGCTTTCCAGACTGCAGCATGTACAGATCTCTACAATGGTGTACAGGGATGTGTTACATCTGGGACGTAGTCCCCACTATATGTGGCATGTGTGGTCACACAAGCGGACACACATGGCAGTGCTGGGAATGATACATCTGCCATATGATGAGCTGTTTGATAGACATGCAGCGGTAATGTCCGCAGTATGTGTACCAATGCTATATCTGGCAATTGTGTGGCTATATAGACACGGGAGGATGTCAGTGATACAGGTGTCACGTGACATACAGTTGGTAACATCTGACCGCTGTGTATGCGTTATGTCATCACCATCAAGTAACAGTGACATAGTGTACTGTTTGCACATGGCATGGTAGGATGGTGTGTGACACACCTGTGAGCCATCCCCGGCACACATACATCTACACAGGTGGATCACCACTTTATGTACACACATCCCTCCATACGTGATGTACAACCAACCGTACTGTCTGTATGTCACCATATACAGGTGTCAATGATGGGGCTGCATTGTGACTGCATGTTGTAGTTAGGCACAGCTGTGTTACGGACATTGGCCACTGCACATGCATGGTTGCTGCATGCACAGTACAGATTGTACATGTGCGTTGGTCCTACAAGTGTCTCCTGTAGCCTTGTTTGTATGCATTGTTATTGGTGGACATGTGTGTTGACATACATAACACATGGACTGTGGTATGATATCACGGGTGTCATGAGCGACTACTACAGGGGAATGTGTCCTCCATTAACATTGCTACCTCCTGTACTGTGAGCATTCAACAGACATGGACCCACCTTCCATTTGCATGCGTATGATTGCTTAGGCCACTGTTCTGCACGGGGGACAGCAAAGGCTTAGCTATGTACATATGTGTTGTGTGTGTGGTCCATGCACACATCCACTACAATCACATGTTTGATATATCCAAACATGTGTGTTTGTTGGTGTACAGCAACACTCATCTGTCACAGCTGTGTAAGACCCAGGGCCCCTGGTATGTCTTGAGCTGACCTGGTCATGTATAGTGGTATACTTGCAATGCATAACACCTGTTGGAACCCTATCAGTACATGTGTACTCTGCACAGTTGCTGTAGACCTCTGTACAGTCCACTGGTCATGTGTCACATGGTGTTGTGGTAATGTATGGCTGTGTATTGCTGCAGCAATGACATGGTGATGTCTCAAGGGCTACAGTGTAGACTGCAGTGTGTACATCTGGGATCTGCACCTGTGACAGCTGTGATGGCAGCTGAGTGTGTACTGGTCACTGCATGTGTGTGACTGCTCTGTGCGTGGGGACAGTTATACCTTACTGTGCCCTTCCGTGTTTAGACTCTGTCTGCATGCAAGACGGCCCTTTGCAACTGCTAAGTGTGTGAGCATGCCCAGTATGCTGTTGTGTAGATGGACACACATGACAGTCCAAACTGAGCCCTTGCGTGTTGAGACTCCATCTGCATGCAAGATGGCCCTTTGCAACTGCTAAGTGTGTGAGCATGCCCAGTACACTGTTGTGTAGATGGACACACATGACAGTCCAAACTGAGCCCTTGCGTGTTGAGACTCCGTCTGCATGCAAGACGGCCCTTTGCAACTGCTAAATGTGTGAGCATGCCCAGTACGCCGTTGTGTAGATCAACACACAGTACAGTCCGAACGGACATGTATTACTAAGCGTGTGGCCATGCCCAGTGACACCTTGTGTCAGTGATGTACCTCTGTGCATGGTCATGGCTGTTGACATCCTGTATAGCCATGGTGGTCATCCAGGCAAAAGATGTCCATTTTCAATGTTACGATGGATGCCTACTGAGTACACACTGGTCGACTATCTTGAAGGGTGTACTGTCTGTGGCGTGTCCCGTGTCTATGTCATGTTGTCGTGGTGCTCCTTAAATCTTATGTTGCCCCGATCACACCACTGCTGTGTGTTTGTCTACATCTACCGTGGGACAGTAATATGTCTGTATGCTTTCAGACTGATCACTCTCTATACAATCCCTGTCGGCGTCCTTGTCAGTGTGGATGATGACACATGCCTAGAAGTATGCCTCTGGGACGGCTGTGTTTAGTAATCTCGGTAGCGCGTTCTGTAAATGCGTCATGCTGTAGTGTGATAGGGTAGTTAGGTGTATGTTCGACTCCCAGCCCTGCCAAGTGTGTGTGTGTGTGTGTGTGTGTGTGTGTGTGTGTGTGTGTGTGTGTGTGTGTGTGCGCGCATGCTCCCTTCCGCCTGGGGACTCAGTCTTGCTTTTAGATGCCTCACACCACAGAATGTTCCTACCGATGTCTTTGCCTTTGTGGATGATGACACGCACCTAGATGTCTGCCTCTGGGACTGCTGTGCTTAGTAATCCCGGTAGCACATTCTGTAAATGCGTCATGCTGTAGTGTGTTAGGATAGTTAGGTGTATGTTCGACTCCCAGCCCTGCCAAGTGTGTGCGTGTGTGTGTGTGTATGTGTGTGTTTGCGCGCATGCTCCCATCCGCCTGGGGACTCAATCTTGCTTTTAGATGCCTCACACCAGAGAAAGTTCCTACCGATGTCTTTGCCTTTGCGGATGATGACACGCTCCTAGATGTCTGCCTCTGGGACTGCTGTGCTTAGTAATCTCGGTAGCGCGTTCTGTAAATGCGTCATGCTGTAGTGTGTTAGGGTAGTTAGGTGTATGTTCGACTCCCAGCCCTGCCAAGTGTGTGTGTGTGTGTGTGTGTGTGTGTGTGTGTGTGTGTGTGTGTGTGTGTTTGTGTGCATGCTCCTGTCTGCCTGGGGACTCAGTCTTGCTTTTAGATGCCTCACACCACAGAAATTTCCTACCGACGTCTTTGCCTTTGCGGATGATGACATGCACCTCGATGTCTGCCTCTGGGACTGCTGTGCTTAGTAATCTCGGTAGCGCATTCTGTAAATACGTCATGCTGTAGTGTGTTAGGGTAGTTAGGTGTATGTTCGACTCCCAGCCCTGCCAAGTGTGTGTGTGTGTGTGTGTGTGTGTGTGTGTGTGTGTGTTTGCGCGCATGCTCCCGTCCTCCTGGGGACTCAGTCTTGCTTTTAGACGCCTCACACCACAGAAATTTCCTACCGATGTCTTTGCCTTTGCAGATGATGACACGCACCTAGATGTCTGCCTCTGGGACTGCTGTGCTTAGTAATCTCGGTGGCGCATTCTGTAAATGCGTCATGCTGTAGTGTGTTAGGGTAGTTAGGTGTATGTTCGACTCCCGGTCTTGCCAAGTGTGTGTGTGTGTGTGTGTGTGTGTGTGTGTGTGTGTGTGTGTTTCCAGCTGCATGACAACAGTACATTGCTTTTACAGTATTCACTCTCCATAACATCCGTGCAGCGTCTTTGCCTTTGATGCTGATGTCTGCAGGCTAGACGTATGCCTGTGTGAATCCTGTGATCCACTAATCATGGTAGCGCATTCTGTAACTGTGTAATGCTGTCGTGTGGTACAGTGGTTTCATTTGTGTTCTGCTCCCAACCCTGCTACGTGTGTTGTGAGTGTGTGTGTGTGTGTGTGTGTGTGTGTGTGTGTGTGTGTGTGTGTGTATGTATCTATCTACATACATATAAATATATATATATATATATATATATATATATATATATATATATATATATATTATATATATATATATATTTATATATATATATCTATATATATATATATATATATATATATATATATATATATATATATATTATATAGATATGTATGTTGGGATTATCACTCTTGAATGTGCTGCATTATCTGTACGTGAGCACCTTGGATGTATGTACATCTGCTATGGTTCTGTGATAGTGCACATACTGTGTGCTGTAGTGATCGTGGGTTATACTTGTGTAATGACCGGTTATTGTGTTGCTGGGTATTACACGGGCATTGGAAACAATGTTAGTACAGCACCTTTGAATGGTCGTATGCACATCTCGGCAACAGTCAGCAGTGGTTATTACATTGGAGTGTGAGTATGGCTCATATCCGTATGTAGTAACAGACAATTCTATGCACCTCAGGTTAACATTACAGACTCACGTTTATCCACAGGTTGTGGTACAGATCCCAGGACTGTATGTATATACATTGACAGGTGCAGGACTGGGTTGTGTTGGATGCATGGAGGGGTGTCCATGGCCAGTAATGGGGATCTCTACAGCCTGGCCGGTATGGTCTGTGACTGTCCCACAAACTCCTGTATATGGCTGACACATGCTGTACCTGTGTATATGCAGACACACACACTTACCACAAACAGCTACGGCTATCACATACACAAACCCATTGCATCACCATTGGGCCATGCAATAACCATTGTCCCTCACACACACACACACACACACACACACACACACACACACACCTATGTGTACATTGGATGGCTCAATGACAGCTCTGGAAATGTAACACCACACCCTGTGCATATGATGTCACCTGTGCCACCACCTGTGATGTGTAACATTGCTGCAGGATCTGACTAACCTGGTGCTGATGCACACAGTGGCTTTATTCCACTGTATTGATGTTAGCATGCTGTTAACACACAGTGTGTTACTTCCAGGTGTATATCAGCAGGCATGATGCATTGCAGCTATGACCATCACTGTAGCATAGTTTACAGCACTGTTAATTCTGATGATGTATTCTCCATCCATGTGCAATTTCACTGATGTGTGTAATATTGGCAGCATGTGTGTCTGAGTGTGCAGTATGTGTGTGATGTGTGTAGTACACATGTATACATGCTTACAAACGCATACACAACATTACATGGGCTTCACCATTCGTACACTAGCTTACTGGTTCTTCCACACTCCACAGGAGCACACGGGCTAACACGCGCGCACACATGCTTACTCGGACTTACTGGCACGCACGGTCACAGACACACTGTGGACAGGTTTGCAGGTCACATTGGTGGTATCCATGGCATACACCGTCAGTCTCCTGACGTTCCCTAGGATAGCTCATAACACGCCTCTTCCACTAAGTACCGACAGCAAACATGTGACACTGCTCCGGTGAGGTTACAGTATTTTATACATACACACTCATGTTGTCACCTACTTCTACTCTAATAGTTCCCTTAACCTACACTACACTGTAGAGGCTTGGCCCATATGGCATGACATGTTGTGATTCACTATCCTCAGCCTCATTTGCATCACATCGCCTACAAATGCTTCATTGCATCTCTGACAGAGCGCTTTCACACATAAGAACCAGTATGCAGTAGCCATGTTGTCTCCAGCGTGCCATTCATCTGCATGGTGTACTAACATCTAACTAAACCTACATTTTGCATGTATATTATATGTATATGTCTTGTTTTGAAGCACAGCGTGTTCTCGTGGCGCTGCGCTACGCTTCCACTCCAGAGATCGGGGGAGGACAACTACTGTTTTATTGATATCCAATGGACAAAGCTGCCACTGGTCTTGGACTTGGACATTGGCATGCTTCTTCGACTGTATTCATACTGTATTTGCAGCTATCATTGCTCTGTTTAGCAACGTGCAGAACGTTAGTCGCATAACATCCGGGTACATTTCTGCACATAACTCTGCTCTTGCATGGACAGCTTACTGTTTCATGTATCGCGTAATTACATCATTTGCATAGCTTACACATACAAATGGGGTATGTTGCAAATCCCAACATTGTCCGTGCAATGTTTGTGTTACAGGTGGTCTTGCACGCCCCTACGGGTGTTTGCTGAATAGCCTGGCAGTCATCTTTCCTTGCTGTACTCTCACTCAATCCATATACGCCGGAGGCTTCGTGTATCATGGCCTAGGCTTTGCTGTGTGCTATGTCTATTTGTGGTGTATGCATGGCTGTGGGTATGTCCCACTGTCATCACTGGTAAAGGTGACACCCTATAGGTACTTCATGTAGACTGCTGTGTCATTTGACATGTCAGCACATACCTGCGGCCAGTACTGAACTCCCTACTGCAGCGCTTTTCATACTTTCTGTGTTATCTTGCGGTCGATAATGCTGTTTCCTCAGACATGTATCTGTTTCTGATCATACCTCTCAACCTCCTAGAGCAAAACATCTGTACAAAGCCTAACATGATGGGGGGACAAATAGGGGAAGATTCTAAATATTGCTCTTACAAACGTAGATAGTTGACAGTATAATAGGTTTTGCATTAGTATGACCTTTCTGAGGGATTTGGGGTCTTAAACTCATATGTTTGTCATTATTTAATGACGTCAGTTCTCAGGTATTTGGCAGACAGGTACAGATTGTAAGAGGAACACACCAAACATATGAGGCATACATCTGCACATTCTGCGAGACTCCGTACAGTTGCAAGGTATGTTTCTGATACTGGAAATCAATTTTCTTACACCAATACACACAATATATGGCACCATCACAGGCCAGATGCCATTACATTCCTATTGCAGGACACACCCACCCAGAGGGTTATATTCCTCACACAGGCCAACAGGTGCTTATCCACACTAATTATTCTATCATGTACCTATTCTATTGGTGTTCTCCCTCATTGATATGCATACCCATAGTACTTAGCTACATCAGCATATGCCTCACCGCTTCACCTACAACACAGGCATCCATTCTCCTGCTGGGAAAAATGCGGTACTACATATTACACATTCCCTATTGCCTACTGCTGTGGACTCCAGCTGCATTGTTACTCACTCCAAGGATATGCAGAACACCAAGGCATATAGTCCAGGCACATACAGGTCTTTGATTTTCAGGGGCTCATGTAGTGATCTGGGTTTAGGCTTGTCCACCTGGTGAACGGAACTTCCCTGGCTGAGTTCAAATGTCAGACGAAGCATATGGACAGGGAGTTTCTCCCTATTTTGAAGTTTTACCTGTGTTTATAGACACAGGTGTTTGGGCACCTGTCAGCAGCTTATTCTGTTGGCAATACATATTATGGGTGGGGTTGTTACAGTCCATACTCCACAGTGAGGGGTGTTCCCATTCACATTTGACTATTACCTGTATACAGTCATACGGGGATTATTATTTTGGACATGAAGTGACTACAGGTATGCAGTTGTAGATTACAAGTGTGAAGGGTTGTTACTGTAAATATGTATGGACCATACCTCTCAACCTCTTAGAGCACCAAACCTACACGATAGGGGGACAATTAGGGACACATTATAACGATTGCTCTTACAAGCTTAGAACATTGATAGAATACTAGGTTCTGCATTAGCATGACTTTTCTGAAGGATGTGGAGTATTAAACTCAGGATATTTCTCATTATTTAGTGATGTCAATCCTCAGCTGTTTACCACACTGGTGCAGATTGTTGGAGGTACACAACAACAATATGGGGCAAACCTCTGGTCATTCTTAGGGTTGCCACCTTTTCAAATGCCCAAAGTGGGACATGTTCTGTAGAAATGTCAGATTTTCCAGGACACTACAGCCATGCATAGTACAGAACTTAACCTTTTTTGTACATATAATAGGTTATTCTAGTAACATTTGAATTGCTTATGCTACTTCACATAACATATAGAAGTTTCATATATAAAATAACTGTTTTACACAACTATTAAAGAAACTTGGGAAATAACTCTGTCCTAAACTCTCAGGACATTTGCTATGTCTCAATTTGTTTCACAGGACACAACTGCCTACAGAGGGACTGTTACTCGCAAAGTGGGACAGGTGGTAACCCTAGTCATTCTGCGAATATCTGGACAGTTGAGTGGTATGGCACGGACCTCTGTAATATGCTGCTGTGTTCTGGCACAGCAATAGCTCAGCATTAAAGACTGCAGTCGGAACGTGCTGAGAGACAGTTGGGTTTCAGACTTCATACTCCGGACATTAATGCCAATGTGCAAACTGTTATTCTATCAAATGTCTATGTTTCTAAGAGCTATCTTTACAGATTGTTCCTGTTTTTGGACCTTTGTCTCACTTGTATTCACTGCTCTGTCCAGATATCTTGCTCACACAGGTTGACAGGTATGGTCGGTCATGCCTGCACACAGTCAGTGTCCCTCACACTTGATCAGGGTTGACCTGTTTATGTCAGTGTCTTCCTCACCCTCATGCCATTTGCCACTATGCAAATGTGTGCATTATATTCTCCCTCCTATTCATGTCTGGACATGTGCGTCATGGGAAGGTGTTTTATCCTGGGTGGTAGGTTATGCATGCCCACTTAGGGCTGGACAGTGTCATGGACCTCCACTGCACGTTTTGACTTGTGTCCAGATATCTACAGGATTGGACATCATGTCGTCATACCCATTCTACTATTTCAAAAGGTTAGTTATCCCATGAGGGATATCCCAAAAATTGGAATAGACCAAAACAAGTCAGATAGTGAAGATTTTTGTGGCTTTACGAAAATGTGCAGGGGGCTTTACATGAAGGGGATACATGGTTTGCAATCCTGACCCTGCCTAGGGTGACAATACCTACTACATATGCATAGGGGTCATTGTGTGTAGCTGTGTCTGCAACAAACCAGTGGAGCAAGTACGGCTGGATTTGGTGGACGTTCTGGTATGGAGGCAGGTTGTGTGTTGTGGAGGGTATGCTGGGTAGGTCATTATGCATCCAGGTGTGTTGCATTTGTTATGGCCAGTTCCATCAGGACCCATCTGTGGGTATGTGACGGTGACGTATCTATACATTTGTCTCGCACATTTCCATATTCATATGTTTGTGGGATTGTGTTCTACACTATGGCCTGTCTGCTTGTCTTGCAGCTGTTTCTACATGTGGTTGTGTTTCTTTCCACTTCACCTGCTGCCCCCTCGTACACCTCTGGTTCATCTTTTCTGCATACAACACAGTATCGCCTTTGAGGATTTTACCATTAACCACCCACCCCTCACACGCAAATTCATCACACCCCATAGAGCACTACTTTGGTTGTTGGCCCATGACATGGCCAGAGTTACACATTGACTACCCTACATGTGTCGGGTACCTTTATGGTTGTGTGGACTACCCTGCCATGTTTGCTTTCCACATGCTATACCTCACGCACATAGGTACATGCCCATACTTCACTTTCATTACTTGGTTGGTATATCTGGGTACTACCCGTTCGACTGTGTCACATACATGTTCGGATTATACAGCTGCCTTCCGGATTTTGCCAGCCTGTTGTACTCATTGGTAAGATGGCACCTTTTCCTATGTCCAAGCTATTCCTTACACATGTCCAACTGTTGTGGACAATGCCTCCCCACAGTCGACGGTTGTGTTTCCACCTTTTCAATTGGCCACAGTGTGACATAGGGTTACCACCTGTCCCACTTTGCGAGGGGACAGTCCCTCTTTGGGCAGTTGTGTCCTGACAAAAAAATTGTAAAAATGGCAAATGTCCTGAGATTTTAGGACAAAATTATTTCTTATATTTTATGTAATAGTTGCATAAAACAGTTATTCTGTATCTGAAATACCTAAATGTTATAAGAAACAGAATAAGCAACTAAAATGCTACAAGAATAAGCTTTTATTTAGGCAAAACAGTTAAGTTCTGTCCTTTGTACTGGCCGTGGGTATGTGTCGACCTGTAAAATCTGATGTCTGTACCAAACATGTCCCACTTTGGCCATTTGAAAAGGTGGCAACCCTAGTGTGACATTTGCGGTGAACACAGTCAGTTCGGCAGATAGAACTTACAATTCTTGCCTATATCTAAGCTTATTCTTGTAGCATTTCAGTGTCTTATTCTGTTTCTTATGACATTTATGTAATATACGTTCAGTGAAATATGTTTAATGCAATTATTACATGACGTCTATGGAATAATTATGTCCTATATTCTCTGGACATTTGCCATTTTTACATGTTTGTGTCAGGACACATCTGCCCACAGAGGGACTGTCGCTCGCAAAGTGGGACAGGTGGTAATCTTGGTCGATGGTACGGATCATACTGTTCCTTTCGGCCTACATGTGTCCGTATTGTTATAGCTGTTTATATGCTCCTTCTGTTTCGTTTACATGCGTATGCTATTTCCTATCACATTTGGTATGTGAAATACGGACATTCCTTTTGTATGTGACTATTACATGCCTTGTGAGATATGATTCAGACATACGGTCACTTCATATATCTACATTTCTCCTCATGTATTTTGTTATGGACACATCTGCACAGCTATGTTCCCTCCCTCACATTATGGGTCAGCTGGTGACCCTCTCCATTGGGCTGGACGTACCTACTGGCGGCGCACTAACATATGATACGTTTCACTTCCACATGGTATAGCTATCAACACTACGTTGGACTACGGGCACACGGTTTTCATGTCATTTGTTCAAGGGCAGGGACCCGTTATTCCCTACTGTGCATTTGTGTTTGATTCTTCATTTTCTGTTCACAGGGACTATTTTGCATGCTTTGCATACGTTTCAGTATCCACGGACACTGATAGGTACGATTACTATTGCAGGCGGAATATAATATTCAGCAGTTTAGGTTGCTCATCGACAGCCGACATTGACACACCTCCATGCGCAACTTCGTTACGCCCCATGCACTCGCGCACGTTTCCTATGCATGTGGCTGTGGCAGCTGCACACCTTCATTAATATGCATATGGCGCGACTACTCCATATATACGCCGCACGGATGGCGCAAGCCTTATGCAGGCCTTGCGCCGAGCTTCATGAATCCCGGGGATTGTCTATACTCATAGAAGGTTTCTAAGGCCTGGATTTTCTTCCCTGTATTCATCAGATCTATATCCTCCCATCTTTCAAACCACTGTAATAGACTTCCTAGCCAAAATCTGTCTATCTTGCTCAAAACCAAGATAAACTATATCTCTAAATGTGAGCAAGTACCTTTTCATTCCTTATACCTCCCTTTTCTCCCTTCTTCACTAACGTCCTTATTGCTATGTAATTCCCTTCCCTGACTTTCTCTCTAAATATACCACAAGCCTTTTTTCACCTTACTTCACATTGCAATTCATATCTGTATCAGGTAACTTAATTTCTCTACAAACTGTCTAAAATTTCTCTAAATATTAAATGATTATCTAATACCATGTATCTATTTTTAGCCAATGTTTTTATAGTATGTCTTATTTATTATGATTATTTAAACCACAGATGTTTTTATGTTTGAATATTGCAAAATTATTGTTCTTAAAATGTTTTGTAATAATTTGGAGCTTTTCTCCCCATGCCTCCATTAAAAATTGGCTTCTACCCAGCCGGACTTTCTCAGTAATCAAAAGTCGATAAATACCAATCAATAATAAATAAATAACATATTTAAGATACTATGTCATGTATTACGTATTGAACAAAAATGAGTTAATGATTTTTAAGATTACAGGTGAAATGAAAAGCACACAGGAATTGCATGCCATTTATATAGGTGACATTCGTCAGTGATATCATAGGTTCATAGGTAGGTACTAGGCTATCAGCCCAAGGGCTTAAGTAAGCCTAGTCAACATGGTTCCCTGGCTTATGCCACCCAAGAAAGTTAATTTCCTGTGCCCCTGTCAAGCAGAGCCACAGAAGTGATCCCCAGGGTGTATTTCCTATTTCCCATCCACTCATCAAGATTTTTCTTGAAGAGTGCTAAAGAGGAATTTGCTTGACTTAGAAGGGTAGCTTGTTCCAGAGTATAGGAAGTCTCTGGGACAGGAATCTATCCCTCCAGCATGTCCTATTTATTGTGGTGACAAGGCTTAGGTCCCTAAAGTGTGTAGCTTGGAGGGATTGGGATTTCTTTAGGTGTAGCATGTCCAACAGCTCTGGGTTTAACATAGCTTTATATTTTAGGCAGAGATCTCCTCGGAGTAGACGATATGCTACAGAGTAAAGCTGGAGATTTTTGAGACAGTCAGTGTACGGCATCTGTTTGATGCCAGTAATCCTCTTTGTGAGGTACTTCTGTGGCCTTTCCAGCTGCTGCAGATGTTTTTTGAGGTACATTCCAAAAGGGGCATTGTACTCTATAATGGGTCTAATGAGTGCCGAGTAGAGGGGAACAATGACCTCTTTTTTCCTGGATGAGAACCCTTTTGTGATGAGGTGTGCCACATAGAAGGATTTCCTGACTATGGTGGCGATGTGATTATCAAAGGAGAAACTACTGTCCACCTAGGTCCCAAGGTCTCTTATCACACATTTGGCATTAAGTAGACTGCTGTTTATGTGGTAGTTCATGGGTACAGAGTTTTTACCAAAAGGGGATGACAATGCACTTTCTGGGATTGAGCTTGAGGCCATGCCTCTGACACCAGGCATCTGTCTCAGTGAGGCCCTTTTGTAGGATGTCCACATCATTTGGGACTCGACTATGCCTCCTAGTTTGCAGTCATCTGTGAACTTCATTAGCCAGAGGCCTTCTGTGTTAGCCTGTACTCCAGAGAAGTAGATACCAAACAGGAGAGGTCCCAGGACTGAACCCTGTGGTGCTCCACTTGCCACTGGTTTGAAGTCAGATTTGGAGTCTGTACCTTTTACATTGTGGGTTCTGTCAGTGAGCCAGTTGGCAACCCATCTTGTGACATAGGGATTTATACATAGTTTAGTGAGTTAAGCTATAATTCCAGAATGGGGGATGGTGTTGAAAGCCTTGTCGAGGTCAAGATAGGCTGTGTGAACCACCTTACCCTCATTTATGGCTTTGGTGACTGCTTCAAAGAAGTCAATCAGGTTCAGAGGGCATGATCTGCCTTTCACAAACCCGAACTGGGTGGGGTCCAGAGTTTGGAGGTTACCAATGTCTTTGTTTATGAGTTCCATGATGATACATTCCATGGCCTTGCAGACCAGGCTCATCAGGCTAATAGGGCAGTAGTTCCCAGGATCAGTGGTGGCTCCCTCTTTGTGGAGTGGGATAACTGTTGCTGTGTGCCATTCATTGGGCACAAAGCCTGACATGAGACTATGATTGAACATGGTGCTTAGGTGGGAAGTCATTCTGAAGTTCTTGTAAAACTCAGCCTGGGATGTTATCCGATCCCATGGATGCTGTGTTTTGGTTTTAGAGAGTGCAGCTTTTACCTGCATATATGTGATTACAGGGACTCTGCATTATTCGGTGCATAGATATGGGCCCTTTAGAGGGTGAGAGTGGGGTAAAGTTAGCACTGAACCTAGCTGCCAGGATGTTGGCAATATCAGTTGATTCTGTAATTTTTGTGCCATTGTGCTGTAACTCAAAGCAGATCTGGGTGTTGCCATTGAGATTTGTGACATAGCTATAGAATGCTTTGTGGTTGCCCTTAGAATCAGTGGTGATTTTGTTTTCATAGCTAGCTTTGGAGGATCCTATAAGGGATCTCAGCTTCTTACTGAGGCTGACCAGGGAGCTCCTCCACTCATGGGATTTTACTCTCTTTTGCAACAGTTTCTTCCTTCTGTTGTAGAGTTTGTTTATGGCAGGGAACCACCAGATTGGCTTCCTTTTTTTTGGAGGATAGTGTCTTGGTTCTGTTTGGGATAGCATGATCCATGCACTCATGTAAGTGCTTATAGAGTGCATTTGTGTAGGATTCAACAGTCGTGACTGTATTGTCCATCTGCATGGGTGTCATGAAGTTCACCACTTCTGTCTTAAGAAGCATGAAGTTAGCTTTGGAGAATTTTTTGCCATGGTTTCCTTAATGGTGGGGGGGTGGGTGAGATGCAGATATCTAGGGTGATTAGCTTATGGTTGGATCTGACCAATGAGGAGCTGACTTCAGGAGTGGAACACCGGTCACTCATGTTAATGACTAGATGTAGGATACTGTTGCCCCTGGTGGGGATAAGTTAATCCAGGGCATTTGAATTTATGAATTCCAGAAAGTGTTGAGCTAAGGAGTTGGTACATGAGTAGTTTTCCCAGTTAATGGTGGGGTAGTTGAAATCGTCCATTATTAGTGTGTTTGGTTGACCCTAATATTTTCCAGTATATCAAGAAAAGAGGAGTGGGAATCCTGGAGCATGGTGGGGGATCTGTAGCAAGCTAAAATTTGGATTGCAGTTTTGCCCAGAGTTAGTTGCACTTGGATAACCTTGGATGCATTATGCTGCGCAATTAGCCTGGAGATGTGGACACACCTCTGCCTTTGGTGTTCTGGTCCAGGTTAGATGGCCAAAAAGTGTGGTATGAGTTGTAGCCTGGTAATGCAGGGGTGGTCTCTAGAGCATTGAACCAGGTCTCAGTCACTGCACAGATATCAATGTTCTCCATTTTAAGGAGTGCCTCGAGTGAGTGCATTTTGAGATTTAGACTTCTAGCATTGAATAGCATTACCCTCAGTTCTTGCTTGCCTGTTCTTGTTACTGTGATGAATTTGTCATTTGAACATTGCCTAAAAAATGCACTATAGGGGCGGCAAGACCCTTAGCCAGTATCCGGAATCCCATGGGCGACAGGTGCAGGCCATCTATGGCAAAGCATCGTGGTCTGTCGACCATGTCATCCCAGGCAGACAGATACTGGATCCCCTAAGAATGACACCAGAAGCTTAGCCAATTGTTGAAGTCAATCATTTTGTCCTTGTACTGCGGTATCATTCTGGGCGATGGCAGGATGCTGGGCTAGGGTCATACCGGCCTGGGCTACAAGATCAGAGGGCTCTTCCATGTCTCTTTTCATGTAGTCCAGGAAGGTACATCTCAGGTCATTGTTGTGGAATGACCTGAGTGCGTGGGTTATGTGGCAGATCCTGGCACCTGACAGGCAGCTGACAGTAACCTTCTCCTTGTTTAGCCTAGTGAGTGGCACATCAGTGTGCCTGACTATAGAGTCACCTTTGACTAGTTTGCTGAGTACGTTGTTTTGCCTTATGGGGTGTGGTTTATTGGCACACTGAGTCTGTGGGCAATGTGTCATTTGGGTTGTGTTGGGGGGGGGGTGGAGGTTGCTTGCATTTCTTCTTTGGAGGTATCTGTTGCTTGAGCAGATTATTATTGAGAGCCTCCATGAATGTTTTTGTGTTTCTATGTGTGGATTTTGGTGGTGTAGGTTTGGTGGGACTATGTGATAAGTGTGGTGTGGTGCAAGTGTTTACCTTCTCATCTTGACTGTCAAGTTCTTTCTTGATTGGAGAGAGCTTTACCTCCAGTTTGGCTAGATAAGTGCATCTCTCACAGGTTGTGGTGTTGGGTGGTAGGAGGAGAGGGTTGTCTGTGCACATGAGGCAATTGCTACATTGCCCCAAGATGCCATAATTCATCAGATAGACAGGAGAGAACACTGGGAGCTGACCCTTGGACATGCCTGAAAAAAAAAAATACTTTCCTCTAGACAAGGGAGGAAAGTGAGTATAAGCTGTTTTTCTCTAAGCAAGTGAGGAAAGTAAGTACAAAAACTGTTTCCTTTAGGTAAAGAGGAAGGTTGAGTGTTGTCGTAATTTGTAGCTTATTTAGTGCTAACAACAAGTTTTGAACTAGTGCTGAGCACGAATAAGCAAATTCAAGTGCTAAAACTAAGAATCTGTACCTGAATCTTGTGGTAGATAGGCTGCCTAGTGCTTACAACTCCCACTGATATGTTATGGATTAAGACTGTCAATTGCTTTCACTTCCTTAGTTTGTGGACAGTGATAGTGGCACTTAAATACTAACCCACTTTATATGCTTTGATGTTGTAGTGCTGCTTTTTCATACATAGTTGAAATGAGTTTAGAACAACCACCTCAGAGTTACATCATGTGCCCTTTACTATGTCATGGTGTTTTCTATGACTTCATTGCTCATAGGAAATTGTATTAGATGCACGAGTGGTAAAACAAGATCACTAATAAGGAAGCCATTAATCATTATATTTTGTTTTATACAGGAGTTTCAGTTGGAAAGACTATAACCCGTTTGAAATCTAATCAACGACATTCTAAACTTGTGAATTAAGTGTTGGACAAAAACATAGTGATTTACAATGCAGCTTTCTGCTTGAAAGGTGTAATCCATATATGTATATTTTTCTTTCTCTTTCTTTACACGTGTAGCAGTTTATGGCACTGGCAACAACAAGGAAGCAGCAATGCAAATGTTCCTTTGTACCATCTTTGTGCTGCTCATTTGCCATCTTTCAAATCCAGCAAAAAGTCCGGGTTGTAAAATCTGGAATCGAAAGGTTAAAGGATTTTCCAGGGAAGGGGATATTATCATTGGTGGAATTTTCCCAGTTCATTTAGAAAATGCTTACCCTGTCATACCTTTCTCAGAACCACCAGACCAAGTTGTCTGCTACAGGTATAGTATAGTCCAACAAGTGTTATTTTATGAAGCTGCCTGTTTACATAATTTTACATAAAGCTAATCATATTTAAGACTCATAATACAGGATGTGAAATGTGTAAAGGACTAAATTTTTTGTGTTGGAGGTCACAAACACAGTACATGATTTTGAATTGTTCTTCACCACTTTTATATCCAAGTATTTAACTATTGCAAAAAGAAAATTTACAGAAAAATAATTGTTTTTTTTTTCATTCATTATAAAACAATTTTTTTCAGGCCTAACTTGTATCAGTCCTGGAAACAAAAGATGGTGAACCCTCTTTCTGTGCAAGATCATAAGTTTTGAAAGTTTAAGAAACCAGTTAAATATCCATCCATCAATAACCCCTTCTATTTTTGCACATGGGGTTGGGGTATCATTTCAACAGTGACAATCATTTAAACCCAAGGTTCACACCATTGGGTGGCTAGCCCTGCTGCAGCTGTTCTTCCATACCACAGACTTGTACACACACTCATACCTATTACCAGTTTAGAATGTCCAAGCCATCTATTGCATGTCTTTGTAATGTGGGAAGAAACTCACGCAAATACAGGGAGGACACGCAGACTTGACACAGAAGACACCCCAGCTGAGAATTGAACTGGAGAACAACTTGCTGTGAGGCAACAATGCTGTCTGCTGCACTACTGTGCCACCCCTAAAAAAGTATCAACAACTAATCAAAAGTCTGACAGACTAATAAAACATATAAAAGCTGACAGATGCTGCTGCAAGCTATGTGTATAGGTTCATAGGTTCATAGGTTCATACTAGGCTATCTGCCCTGGGGCATTTATAAGCCTAGCCCGATTGTGTTTGGTTTATGCCACCCCTTGATTTGAGTATACTGTGCCCTTTTTAAAGTTTAGTTTACTGTGCCTCTGTCTAATAGTGACACGGAAGTAATCCCGACCTACGATCCCCCATCCACTCATCAAAATTCTTCTTGAAGAGAGTCAGTGAGGTGCTCTGCCTAACATGAATTGGAATTCTATTCCAGAGCGAAGGGAGCCTCTGGGTTATGAATCTGTCCCTCCAGCATGTTCTATTTATTTCTGTGCTGAGGTTCAAGTCCCTCGGTGGCTCTAAGGGATTTAGATTTACTGAGGTGGAGCATGTCCATTAATTCTGGGTTGGACATAGCTTTATATGTCAGGCATAGATCAAGTAGGTATGCAACTGAGTAGAGCTGGAGTTTTTTTAACCGAGCAGCATACAGTATCTGTTTGAGTCCCTTGATCCTCCTGGTGAGGTACTTTTGGGGTCTTTCTAATTGCTGCAGGTGTCGGGTAAGGTACATCCCAAAGGTGGCATTGTATTCTATGATGGGCCTGATGAGGGATGAATAAAGGGGCACGATTACCTCTCTTGATCTAGATGTGAATCCTTTCATGATGAGGTGGGCTATGTAGAAGGTCTTTCTAACCACTTTGGCAATGTGGTTGTCAAAGGAGAAACTTGGGTCCCCAGATCCCTAATTACTTTCTCTGTACTTAATGGGTTACCACCTATGTGGTAATTTTTTGCCAAAGGGTATGACTATACACTTTTTGGCATTTAGCTTTAGACCATGGCTCTGGCACCAGTTATCCGTCTCTGCGAGACCTTTTTGAAGGATGTTTGTGTCAGCTGGAGAGTCGATTATGGCGCCCAGTTTGCAGTCATCTGCGAACTTGGTGAGCCATAGTCCTCCTACATTGGCCTGTACCTCAGAAAAGTAAATACCGAACAAGAGAGGTCCCAGGACAGAACCTTGTGCGATGCCACTTGTGACCAGTTTCAAGTCTGACATGGCTCCAGCAACTCTGACTCTGTGGGTTCTGTCTTTGAGCCAGTTTGCGACCCATCTTGTGACATAGGGGTTTATATTTAGGCTGGATAGCTTATCTATGATACCCGAGTGGGGTATTGTGTCAAATGCCTTTGCGAGGTCCAGATAGGCTGTGTGGACTACCTTCCCTTCATCTATGGCCTTGGTGACTGTTTCAAAGAAGTCGACCAGGTTCATCTACCCTTGACAAAGCCAAATTGGGTAGGATCTAGTGTCTGTAGGTCCCCAATGTCTTTGTTTATGAGTTCCATGATGATCCTCTCCATAGCCTTGCATACTAGGCTAGTCAGGCTTATGGGGTGATAGTTTCCAGGGTATGCAGAGGCGCCACCTTTGTGGAGTGGGACCACTGTTGCTGTACGCCATTCTTTGGGCACATATCCTGTAGTGAGGCTGAGATTGTACAGCAGTTTTACTTGAGGGATTAGTTCTTCTTGGAGTTCATGTAGGACACAACCGGGGGCCATCTGGTCCCATGGAAGCAGTGTTTTTGCTTTGGAGAGGGGCCTTCACCTGAGCATCAGAGATGTTTGCGACGCTGCACTCTGCCGAGATAGATACTTCTTCTTTTTGTTGTGGTGGTGGAGAAGTTTGCACTGAACCTGTCTGCCAGGATATTGGCGATGTCTGTGGGTGCAGTGTATTTTTTGTCATTTAGAATCAACTCAGAACAAGTCTGGGAGTTGCATCCCAGGTTCCTAACATAACTGAAAAAAGCCTTATGATTGTCTTTAGTGTCCTGTGCAATATTTCTCTTGAAGCTAGCCTTGGAGGATTTTATGAGGGATCGTAATTTTTTGCTAGTACTGATCAGAGATGCCTTCCCTTTTAGGGATTTTGCTCTATCATGTAGTAGCTTCCTTCTTCTGTTGTACAGTTTATTTATGGCTGGGGTCCACCAGACTGGCTGCCTTTGGATGATTGGGTCTTGATTTTGTTTGGGATAGCATGATCCATGCATTCCTGGAGATGTCCGTAGAATGCATTTATATAGGATTCTGCAGTTTGGGCCGTAGTTTCCACTGGCCCTGGGGCCTTGAAGGATTCCACTTCAGTTTTGAGAAGTGTGAAGTTCGCTTTTGAGAAGTTTTTCACAGTGGTTTTCTGGGCTGGGGGTGGGGTCGGGATGAGGATATCCAGTGAAATTAATTTATGGACTGATCTTACCAATGAGGGATATACTTCTGGTATGGAGCATAGAGTCCCCATGTTGGTAATGATCAGGTCTAGTATGTTTTCCCCTCTTGTGGGAGTGGTGACTAGTTGTTCCATAGCATTTGAGTTTATAAATTCCAGGAACCTTTGGGCTAAGGTGCTGGGGCTTGAGTAATGCTCCCAGTCTATGTTTGGGTAGTTGAAGTCGCCCAATATAATGGTGTTCGGAGAGATCTTAGTGTTCTCCAATGTTTTCAGGAAAGCCGGGATTCCTGACTTTGAGAGGGTGGTCTGTAGGATGCTATAAACTGAAAATCAGTCTTGCCCACTGTCAATTGCACATGGATGGTCTCTGATACTGCACTGCCACTAACCTGGAGGTATGGATATCCTTGATAAATATGGAAACTCCAACTCCTTTTGTGGTTCGGTCCAGGTTTTGGGGCCGAAAAGCATGATATGAGGTATAACCTGGTAGTGCTGGGGTGCTCTCTGGAGCCTTGAACCAGGTTTCTGTCACTGCACAGATATCGATGTTCTCCATACTGAGGAGAGCTTCGAGTGCATGCATCTTGAGGTTAAGACTTCTGGCGTTTAGCAGCATTACCCTTAGTTTCTTGTTCCTTGTGCTGTCTATGGAGGTGGGCTTGACTTTTGAGCCTTGCCTAAAAAAGGCACTATGGGGGTGGCAAGAGCCTTTGCCAATATCCGAAAACCCAGGGGTGACAGCTGCAAGCCGTCCCTAGCAAAGCAATGTGGCTTGTCGAGCATGTCATCCCAGGCTGACAGACACTGGATCCCCTTTAAATGACACGAAAATTTTAGCCAATTGTTAAAATCGATCATTTTGTCTTTATACTGTGGCATCATTCTAGGTGAGGGTAAGATGCTGCTCAAGGTCAGGGTCATACCGGCCTGGGCTACATGATCAGAGAGCTCCTCTATGTCTCTTTTCATGTAGTCTCAGGTCATTCACGCTAGCATGTACAATGACTGATTCATATTTGTATTTGCTTTGGAGTGACCTGAGTGCTTGCGTTATGTGGTGGATCCTAGTGCCCGACAGGCAGCTCACTGTGACCTTCTCTTTATTCAGTCTGGTGAGTGGGACGTCATTGTGTCTGACAATAGAGTCACCTAATACAAGGGTATCAGGTGTGAGTTATTCAGCCTTAAGGGCTGTGACTGCTTGGCACATTGACTTTGTGTGCTATGTGTTGTACGTGTTTTGTTTTGGGTAGCATTTGCTTGGATGTCTGCTTTGGAGGTCTCTGTTGCTTAGGTAGATTTTTATTTAGAGCCTCCGAGTATGTTTTTGTGTTTTTATGTGTTTGGTTCGCTGTTGTGGTGGGACTATGTGATACTGGAATTGTGTTGTGTGAGGTTACCTTCTCCTCCTGACTGGTTACACCAGTTTTGAGATGAGAGAGCTCAGCCTCCAGTTTGGCTATATGGTTGCATCTCTCACATATATTTGAACCTGTTTGGAGGAGGAGAGGGTTGTCTGTGTACATGAGACAGTTGTAACATTGCCTCAAAATTCCCAGATTCACCAGCTGGACTGGAGAGGAAACCATTGACTGACCTTTGGACATGCTAGAGTAATAAAGGGAACTGAATTAAAACGGACCGATAGGGGACAAGGTAATCGTAGAGAGTATGAGAGTAAGTAGTGATTATGGTTTATTAGTGCTAACTTGTAAGATTACTTATTTGGACCAGTGAGGGGCCTTAGAATGAGAATATGGTGTTTAATTTGAGATATAGAGCAGTTCTAAGGGAAAAAGTGAAGAGCAGAGTTTGTGGAGCCAGGAATAGTTTAAACCCAATTAGCGCTGTTCGATGTTGCACTAACAACGCAAAACCGTGCAAAAGAGGGTTTTAAGAGAGGGAGATCAAGGAGTTTGGAATTGACCCAAAATGGCCAATAAAACTACAGTTTCAAGGCAGTAACCACTCCCACAGGGGCAGGCAGGCTGCTCAATGTTTATCACTGCCACTGATGAACACAGAGACTTCCCTTTAGCCCAAGCAAACAATGGCCTCCAAGAAACTTACAAACAGTTCAGAACAGCAAATCTGTAACTGAACTTTTTTAAATCTCAGAAAAGTGGGAAAAAAGCAAGATTTTTTTTTGTTTTTTTTTTAAAGAAAGCAGAGGTTCACAATTATCAACAAGTTAGAACAGTGCAGTAAATGACCCCAAACTTGAGTGCTAGGCCAGAGACAGATAAAATGCAAGTTTTAAGAAAAAAATGATTTTAAAAATAAGTGCAGGCAGGAAATTCAGTAATAAGCTCTAGGTTGTGTTCTAAATACAGTTACCAACACAGAAATCAAGTTTAACAAGCCAGAAAATGCTCAAAAGTAGGCGGCAATGCAGAAAAACTTAACAAATAATCTGAAGCAAAATACTTAAAATCTCAAAAGTGGCTCCTTTCTTCTCTCAGCGTTTTCTCCTCTTGGTGGGTGCTTCACCAACAGCCAACAAGTCCAAAAAGATGCCAAAACCACAAGGCTATCAGGTTTTAAGAGAGGGAGATCAAGAAGTTTGGAATTGACCCAAAATGGCCAATAAAACTACAGTTTCAAGGCAGTAACCACTCCCACAGGGGCAGGTAGGCTGCTCAATGTTTATCACTGCCACTGATGAACACAGAGACTTCCCTTTAGCCCAAGCAAACAATGGCCTCCAAGAAACTTACAAAGAGTTCAGAACAGCAAATCTGTAACTGAACTTTTTTAAATCTCAAAAAAGTGGGAAAAAAAGCAAGATTTTTTTGGTTTTTTTAAGGAAAGC
Source organism: Protopterus annectens (assembly GCF_019279795.1). Lineage (NCBI taxonomy): Eukaryota > Metazoa > Chordata > Ceratodontiformes > Protopteridae > Protopterus > Protopterus annectens. Next base: position 900,426,303 of record NC_056734.1, on the reverse strand, counting down.
AGAGGTTCACAAGTATCAACAAGTTAGAACAGTGCAGTAAATGACCCCACACTTGAGTGCTAGGCCAGAGACAGATAAAATGCAAGTTTTAAGAAAAAACTATTTTAAAAATAAGTGCAGGCAGGAAATTCAGTAATCATCTCTAGGTTGTGTTCTAAATACAGTTACCAACACAGAAATCAAGTTTAACAAGCCAGAAAATGCTCAAAAGTAGGTGGCAATGCAGAAAAACTTAACAAATAATCTGAAGCAAAATACTTAAAATCTCAAAAGTGGCTCCTTTCTTCTCTCAGCGTTTTCTCCTCTTGGTGGGTGCTTCATCAACAGCCAACAAGTCCAAAAAGACGCCAAAACCACAAGGCAATCAGGTTTTAAGAGAGGGAGATCAAGGAGTTTGGAATTGACCCAAAATGGCCAATAAAACTACAGTTTCAAGGCAGTAACCACTGGGCAGGCAGGCTGCTCAATGTTTATCACTGCCACTGATGAACACAGAGACTTCCCTTTAGCCCAAGCAAACAATGGCCTCCAAGAAACTTACAAACAGTTCAGAACAGCAAATCTGTAACTGAACTTTTTTAAATCTCAGAAAAGTGGGGAAAAAAGCTAGATTTTTTTGTTTTTTTGTTTTTTTAGGAAAGCAGAGGTTCACAAGTATCTTTTGATATCTTACACAAAGAATCATAAAATGAATATCAGAGTAACTTAACATGTATGCAGTTATAATTCTCTGAATACAATGTACAAATCTCTGTTTTACTATAGTAGCTGAATTGTGGCTGACATTTATGTGCACACATATTTCTCATAGCATCATATACGTGGTAATTCTTGGGTCACTAAAATAACTTTAACTGGCTGAATGAAGATTTGCATAAAATCTCTGATTAATCTGCTACGCAAACATTTCTTATATATATCGTTCAATGAGTTAACATTTAGTTATTTATTTATTTATTTATTTGACATTTGTTGACTGGGTTAATCTAACTGGACAGATGCTCTTTTTTGGTGGAGACCCGAGATAAAAAGCTCCAAATGTGTAATATAAAAATTAACTACGCAATAAATATAATGGTAGTAACATTCAGTATAACAGTAATCACATATGATTTTCTACTTTACTTAGTCACTGAATAGAGATATAATACAGTACAACAGTAATCACAATACAGTTTCATCATAAGCATAGTCACAGTACAACAGCATTTGAGAGTGTGCATTGCCTGAGTAGCTTCATGAAATTCAACAGTTCAAAGCCATATAGGTTAAAAATCTAACTTGGGAAGCATCATGCTCTTTTTTCTTCTGGTAATTATTACTTCATAGTTGGGATAACTGTGTAACAGCCTGAGGTAGTACAAAATCTACTTGCAAGGGTGTTGCAAGGTGTCTGCTCCTGCTTCTGTTAACCAAAACATCTGTCACATAAAGGTTGCTTGTTTGGACAGACAGCTTATAAATTATAACTTATTATTGTATTTCTCTTCAATTAAATTATCTCCCTAAACATCTCTTGCATTGTGTTTTGTGTTTTATTGTCCAATTAAATGACATAACAGTGTCTCTGTGCATTATCTTCTCTGCTGAACACTAACTGAGAAGAAACATCCCATACTTTGACTTTTATAGCAGGGCGCAACCTTAACGTCTATAGTGTCAATTTCACTCTCTCTCTCTCTCTCTCTCTCCCCCCTCACTCAAACACACACACACACACACACACACACACACACACACACACACACACACACACACACACTGTACATCTCTGAGATGTGATTGAGCTGCACATTTTTTCCTCACTAGCATTTTTCTAGGGTTTTTTTATTTATTTTTTGTTTTTGTTTTTGTTTTGTCAATTGGAAATATATGATGCACTTCTCTTTCTAGGTGGAAGTGGATATTTCGGCACTGGATCTAACATCAGTAACTGAATAACTCCTTATGAAGGGCTCATGCTATATCAAAAGCTTGAGTAATTGCAAAGCCTATGTTGGTCCGATAAAAGGTATCGCATCACATCTGTGTTCCAGTGACTTTGTGTCAGTAGACCAACATAGCATTTGTTAATTGCTCTTTTCCTTTACTGAATGATTGGCACTCAGACTGTACATGTCTACGTCAGTCATTAAATTACTGATATAAGCCAGAATTTAAATACAGCCTTGGCCATGAGTGGTAAGGCTGTGGCAAAAGCGCCTTTTAGGGAGAACAGAGAAATCAGTGATTCAGAGACATATTAGCCACAGTGAAGAAAGACCTCATCATTTGGTAATGTGCATGTCAGTGAATTGGTTGGTGATTACCACTAGTGCTGGCATGCTCTTCTCCGTTGCCCTTGAGGTAATCACCATTGCAACTGATGCATTGCATTAATACAGCTACCCTCCTTTATTCACATCTGCTACATAAACACACACAAGCATGCACACATAAAATGTGCATGTGCGCGTGCGCGCGCACACACACACACACACACAAAAACACACACACATTCACACACTTTACACTACTCACACCTGTGCATGTACTCATGTGCAGGTACATCCACACACACACACACACACACACACACACACACACACACACACACACTGTGCATGAGCTCGCATGTACACACCAACATTGCCTCTCTGAGAAACTCCCCAGCACTTACCTTTATCGTGATTCCTCCCACTGTCAGTAATTTGTGACTTCAAACTTTTGGCCAAGTTAACTAATCTAACTTAAGGATTTACACAGTCAAACAGTTCTATCAATTGAATGGATGAGTAAAACAAAATCCACAGGCATTTCTGGGGGAAAGCTCATGGCTAATTAAAATATGGTTCTTCCCTGGAACACCTCATCAGCATTTGCTGTAGGCCAGAGAGACAGGCCTCAACTGTGCTGCACCTCTTTAATGCAAAGTACTGTGGTAGTGCTGTCTTTGAATCAGAAACTGCTACCACCAATGGTAAAAAGGGCTTACGTTTGGCAATGACATTTCTAAATCCCAGTAGCATATGGGCATAAAAAAAGGGAATCTTTGACCTTTTATCTCCAGAGTCTGCTCCACAGATAAATTAGAATAACTTGTGAAAAAGAATGTTTTCTAATATTACATCTGACCATACAGACAAGTTCTAGTATGTTTCAAAGATGAAAACCTGGGAATCAAAATTCCTCTTTGACTTTTTTTTAATGACTTACAATCTAAGCACTGATGCACACATCAACGTACGAAAGTAATAACAATATATATATATATATATATATATATATATATATATATATATATATATATATAAAATATCAAAAGATTCTAAATAATGTAAAATTATTAAAGCACCCCATCACACAATCATGTTCACATCCATACTGACCCTTTCATAACTCCCACACAAACACAGAGCTACCCTACTTAACTACTTAACCTCACCCTGTTACAACCATCCAGGCAAACACACACACACCTTACACACTCATACCTCTGCATATACTTATGTGCAGCTACAATCAGTAAATTAATTAATAAAGCAAAACGTAAATTGAACGTCCAAATATTACAGTAAAAAAACATTTTATATGTAAAAATACAGTTATAAGATGGATTCAAAACATCAAAATAAATTTCAGCCTGCATCTCTAATATTTCTAAGAAAGAACAGTATGACAGCAGATCAAGGAGAGGTTCCTGATTTAAAGCTGAAAAAAATAATGAAACCAAAAAGTATAGTAACGGTTATTAACTGTGAAAAAATGGAAACATTAAGCAGCAGCAATGTACAAAGGTATAACATTAATGCCAAATTAAACTACCTTCACATGAGTCAACCTGAAGTCAGTGAACAATACTGGATTGCTGTTGCTTCCAGGAGTTGAAGTAAGGCCATACACAAGTTTGAAGTGAGTTCAGTCGTACATGATATTTTTTTTGTAGTAAATCACATTCCCAATATGATTGTGCTCATAAATGGTGGATACAAGCAGGAAGATTGTTGAATTTCAGTGCTCTTCTAACAAGTTTGTTCAGAGGATTAAATATGTGAGATTTTTCTAAGCTTCTTCCTGTGGCACAGGGTTTGAGTCCTTCAGTCTTTATTTACCTAGTATATAACTTTGAACAAGTCACTTGTACAGACTGGACTTTGAGGCAATTGCAAAACTGGGCTAGGCTCTTTAATGGTCTCCTTGACTGCATGCCTACTCACTACATATAAACAAAACTTCCAAATCTTCAAAGCATGAAATCAGACTACTTCACTCTGCTTTTAAAGAACATTTGCTTCTCATCTGTTGATACTGGTTTATTGTGCCAGAGTTTTCCTCATCTTGGAAATTGCTTTCTATTGTGATTAAGAAACATGCTGGTGTTCTTTGCATTCTGGTTGTCTCTGTAAGTAGTCATGACATTTAAATGTAGGTTTTAAATTTACAGCATAGAAGAACATGCTGTTCTGTTTCACTAGACTGCTTTGTATTGCAGTTCCTTGCTACACACTACTTACTGGATTATCGATTCTTATTAGATTGGACCTTGCTACCAGTCCCAAACACAACAGGAGCTTTTTTATTTAATGCAAGTCTAACTGTCTGCATTTAAAGTGCACTTAAAGTGCATTTATTGTTAATCTATTAATCCTGTTTTACTATGCTGGACATTGGATCAATTCAGACACTTTTTGGCTTTCTTTCCTGTGCCAGTCAGAAATTGCTGATGCCCTACATTCTGGTTGCTCCAGGTTTTCCTTACAGTTGTTTTTCTGACAGACTATAACTTTTTAAGTGTACCTTTTAATTACATTGCGTAGCAGACCTGTTGTTCTACTTTGCTACCCTGGCCTGTACTGCATTTCCTTATTTCACATTACTTCTGGATTGACCGAATAACCAGCTAAAGAGATTTGACCTTACTGAAAGACAAACAGCAGAGGGTGCATTGGTCTTTATCCCTTACTACATATTTGCTAAACGTTGCTACTGGTAGAGCAGCCTGGATGAAAGCTGTACAGAGTTGTGCATTGCTGCTGTTGTTCATTTATAAGCACTTGCACTCAATTATCTATAAAGCCTTGCCTGCTGCTGCTGTTGTCTGCTTATACTAATTTTTGTTGCATTCAAATCAGTTGTTCAAATTGTTGTTGATATAATAGCTTCTAGCTTCTCCCCGACCAGTTCATAGCCACCACCAACAGCTATTGTTTCTATATTTTCTTTTGTATTTCTGATAGTTATAGGAACTATATTTGATTTCATTCAAGCATGTGGCAACTGAGTCTGAAAAATACTAGAAGTAATAACTGTGTAGTAACCAAGAATGCTGATTCTTTGGGTTGTGTTTTGTGGTGTCCAAGATAACCTCTTTTCATTCAAATGTCAGACATTCAGCTGGATTCACGAATGGCCAAATTCCATGCAGGAACAGTGTAGCAGCTCCTGCATGCAATATGGCCACTGTGCAATCCAAGATAGGACCGTTTTCACGTGCATGAGTAGCCCTATACTGTTCCTGCATGGAATTCCATTCAGTACGCAAATCACCTCATTTGCTGGTGAAACCCATGCAAAGAGGTGATTTTGTGATCCAGCAAGCTGAACGGATTCCATATAGAAACAGTGTCAGTGCAAAAAATGTATTCGGCTAGTAGCCGAATACATTTTTGCATCTGACAAAACGGAGGAAAGACAGCTCGTGAAAAGCATGTATTATGTAGAACAGAGAAGCCAATGGCCAAATATAAGGCTACTGGCATTAAAAGGCACATAAATAATATAAAAATAAAACTTTTATTTTTTTGGCCGATCTCGGCCGTTTAAGCTAAGGGCAGCGGAGCACAAACACGGGGGTGCCAAAAATTAAAAAAAAAGGGAAAAACTGCCTTTTAACAAAAATCTGCATTTTGCCATTATAGTCAATGGCAGGCAAAATGTAAACAAGAGAAGGGAGCACTGGTTGCCAAGGTGAAAGGGTGTGCTTTGGAATTGTAACTATGCACCTGCACACTGGAATATGCAAATGAAGGGACCTATACTGAATCACAGATTTCTACCTACTGGAAGCCTGCACCTAACCCTGCAGGTGCAGGAATAGGGAACCATGTAGGCAGGACAAGAGGATGACTTCAGTAGGGGGTGTGTCATGCTTGGTGTAAACTTATTGGAGCCCTGCGGCCCGTGTTTGCTCTTAGCTAAGCAGAACTAAGGAAGGGGGTGTGTCTCACATTGTTGAGCACTGTTTTCCTTACTTAATTGGGTGTGTGCACTGCGCACTGGGTTTTAAACAAAAAAAAAAAAAACAAGAAATAGCGGCTCAGTTCACATCTGAGCACTAGGTATGCACGGCGTGCCTCTGGGCTTAAACAGGATGGCAATGGAAAGGGAAAGCAGCAGTAGGATGGCAATCAAGGAGAACTAGCATAGCTGGCAGGTGAAATGTATCAGAATCAGCCAATTACACAGGCAGCAGCCCAGCCCAGCACACTACTATAAACTATGTAAACCCCTTTCACTCTGGTTTTTCCTACAAACTCTACACCACCGGTGTACACAGACAGGGACATTTTACCTGACAAAACTAACAAAATGATAAGGGCTGCTGTTGCTCTCTTACATCAATATGTGCAAGAGGCTGCGGGTAGTGAGGATGTGAATGCTGATGACCATCCCACAGTGAGGAGGAGAAGAGTGTACAGACCCAGGGTAACCTACCAGGGCCTACATGATCTGGAGATAGTGGAGCACTATAGGGTGGACAGGGACATTCTACAGCAAATTGTTGAGCTGTGTTGGTCCCATCTCACACACAGAACCAACAGAGGGGAACCCATCACAGTGGATACTAAGGTATGTGTAGGCTTATGAATACTAACCACAGGTACTTTCCAAAGGATAACTGGGGATATCATGAGGATCTCACAGTCATCATCATCCAGGGTACTCCACCACTTCCTGGATGCCATTTCAGCACATGCTGGTGAGCACATATATTTCCCCATCACCTGTGAGGCATTGACCAGCAGTATGCTTCTCTTCCACCAAACAGCAGAATACCCTGAGGTAGTGGGTGCTATAGACTGCGTGCACATACACATCAAAGCACCACCCAGAGAGCAGGGTAGGAGGTACATAAACCACAAGGGTTTCCCCTCCATCAACTGCCAGGTTGTGTGCGATGCCCAGGGCATTATCTTGAATGTGTGTGCTGGCAGCCCTGGAAGCTACCATAACTCTCACATCTGGCATATGACACAGCTTTACCAGACATTTGCCAGTGGGGACATCCCATACAGGCACCAAGTGGGTGATGCTGGCTACACACTAGAGCCGTGGCTAATGGCACCCCTCAGAAATGCGCACACACCTGAACAAGAACTCCATAATGAGGCACATGCACAAACCGGAATCATAACAGAGCATGTGTCTGGGATGCTCAAGTCATGGTTCCACTGCCTGGACATATCCGGTGGAGCCTTATAGTACTCTCCAGCTACATGTACACAGATGTTTATAGTATGTGCCATGCTACACAATATGATCCTGTGGAAACAGCTGCAGCAGGAACAGCACAGGGCAAGGCCACAAAGACCCTCACCATTGCCAAGGTCAGCACAGGCACAGAGGAACTCAGAGGAGGAACCACCTGAGCCTGCCCATGTAGGCAGAAGGAGGCATGCCCAGTATGCTCAGGCCTTGGCAAAGAGGCAATGCATAGCACATGCACTTACACAGTATGGACCCAGGGAATGACACCTCTCTCTGACTCGCACATACAGTAAAAGAGATGCCAGATATGACACTACCTGTTCTTTACCATGTATAGGTAGAGTACTATGTGCATCCGACATACGCAGCCCTCCAGCACCATCCTCAATACTGGCCCAGCCACAAGGTAAGTCACTCTTCCTATAAATTACTGAATGGAGTAGTATGCTCTTATAGTTGTAGCTATGGTATGGATGCGAGCATGCAAGGGACTCGGGTGGCTGAATGGGATAGCAGCAGATACTGGAACCTATATGGACAGCATGAAATCCATAACAAATACTGGTGTCAGCACACTAGGCAGTACTAGACAAGGTGACAAATCCCACTGCAGTACACATGGTGGCCCCAAATGTGTGTCCATAGGACACACATGTGCATGTCAGTGAGGCTCACATACCCACAACCAACTTCAGCCAGCAGGACAGGTGTAGATGATCATAAAGAAAGGCTGGGCTAAGGCCACCAACTGATGGCAATGGTGAACAGCCCCCTCCAGACCTACACAGACAGACTGCAACAGGTCAGGCAGTTGTATGTTACTTCTGAAGGGTAAGAAGTCTGAAACTGAAATGTAGGTCAATAAAACCTAAGATCTGTACTCCACTGATATGCCTCCAGTCTGCATGATAGGTCAGAATACAAAATGATGTGGAAACCAACAGAGTACCTGACATACCAGTACAGTCATAGCACAGTTTACAGTTGTCAGGTGTGCACCCTCCCCCACAGTCCTATGTAGAAATGCAGTAACATGTAAGTGTGAGGAGTAGTATCAGTGGAGCACAGATTACCCGAGCTGGCCCAATCTACAGGATAGATTGTTGCATGTGTATAATATTCAGGGGTCTGTGTGTTAGGTTGTTGTGTGTTCAGTATTTTCTGGAAGTGGTCAGCATGTAGGCATGATGGGTTGTGTCGTGGTGGCCTATGGGCGGTACTGTGGTTAAAAGGGCCATGTTTTGACGACTGCAGTGCCAAACACAATGCTTATCAGCAATACCCATGTCAGCAGTCATCCATCTCACTGTCCAGATGTCAATATCTGTCACCATCTGGAAGATGGACATGCCATGAATGTGGGTCCATACATACACACATTACGCAGGTGGGAGTATCCTAGACAGAGTGCATAAAATGTAACTGTTAGCTGCACACAACATTGGAATTTTGCATACAGGTTATTAGCACATTAGTTGTCTTTGTAGTATGGAATAGTGATGTAGTCTAGCCAATTACTGGCAGACCACAAAAGGCACAGTTATGGGATAATGAGAGACTGCCTATGTCCCTGCACAAGGCAGCATAAGGGTAATGTCCCAGGTATATCTGTGAATCAGCTGCAAGTAGCTTCCATATCACGCATGCACTCAGGTCACCCCACCATCAGCCACAGGTTTATCACAGGTCATATCCGTGCTGTTTGGAATGAGTACAGTATGACACAACTTCTGTATGGGAATACCCACAGAATGCAGCATGCTAAAGAGCTGCCCTATGCAGGTGTGTCCTTAACTGTAAGCAGCATCCTGCCTGCATCCAGACCAAAGGGTCAATAAGGACAGTAACTAATGCCATTAACACCTTGCACACTTACCCTGTCACCTCAGGGGAATCCACTGGCTCACAGCTTGGGAATTTAGGAGTGACAGAATGCAGTGGCCTTCTACAGATGGCCTGCATCACTACCAAATGGCCTACAGTCCTCTGTCAAAGGCTTGTGCCCCACCTGTAGTGCCAATGTATGGTATCTCATGAGATCACAACTAACAACCAAACAGAGTCAACAGAACACAAATGCAAGGCCATGTTGACAAATCCCAGTAGCATGCCCACCATGTCCTATTGCATGACCTGTGAACCAACCCCTAAATACCGCTGGGATGAAGGGATAACTATAGGGATACTTCTCAGATATCGCTCTCATAATGTTAGGAAGAGGATAGAATAAAAGAGTGGGGGGTGTAGACGCATGGACGTCATGGAGTATATGAAGTCTGAAACTCTGATGTGTGCCCATACTATCCCTGCCTGCAAACTCAGTAATGGGTGGCTACAAACCTGCTCATAAACCACAATGTGAAGGGGAACTGACCAGATATATGAACCCTGCCTCTGGGTAATCTGGGTGAATCTGTGCAGCTGAGAGGTATGGCCTCAGCAGGATATGGCCATTCTGTTAAGTCAATATATGCATAAGAAGGGGATCCTCAGACACCATTGTACCAAGTTGCTGGACCACTTACACAGACCCATCAGCAAGTGTCTGTAGCTACCCCACCAAAATGGCAGGAGTGTGCAAGAATGTGTAGGCTGTGGACCACAATGCTGGACTCAGCTTCATTCATCTTGTATTTCCCAGTAAATAACTGTGAGCAAATAATTATATCTGTCTGTAGTTGATGACATAATACATCACAGTGTAAAACAGTACATATGTCTGAATATCTCTGCTAACACCAACCATGTAACACAAGCAACACAGACAGCAATAGTTACAGTATCCCCATATCTGTCACCCATTGTGACTCCATATTGTCAACCTATCTACAGGTATCCTGAATAAACAGGTTGCTAGCTGTATGTGTAGAACACCAAACCCTGGACTGGAGTACAACCTTACCTGGAATGGATTCACACACTCAATGCAGAAGGTCATACTGGGCATGCTCCTACACTTAGAGAAATGAAGCCCATGTCTGAAAACACAGTGGACTATACATATCTGTCATTCACAGATGTCTGTGCACACACACCAAATGGTACACCATTCAAGCTTCACACACACATTGGATAGGAATACTCACACATATCCAAGGCCAACACACTATATTATGTCAAACATACACACACACACAGAGACGTGGGGAAGAGTGAGACAGACAGTGACAGAGAGAATTCCATTATGAGGTCTGTCCCATCCACTACACATCTAATCGGGAGATATCACATGATGTGCTGATGTCAATCACTGTACACATTCCTTTTGTTAGCCCTCAGCCCTATAGTGTCTGTGGTGCTTGTGATAACTATGTAACTCGATAGTACAAATCAGTATTCATGTAGCATATGTATACACAGTCCTGTGAAATGTGAAGTTGTAAAAACAAACAAATGAGCTGGAAACTGAAATCCCAAGGCAAACGATTTAATAGAAACAATTAGATTAGCAATTAGCTTTGAGGTCGGAGGTCTTTCTCTCTAAAAATACAGAAAAATACAGAACAATATACTCTCTGTCTATATACACAGAAGTATTAGGCAAACAATTAATTAAGCCTGATTAAATTAATTAGCACTAATTGCTTAAAATAATCACTACTCAGCATATACATATACAAATTACTACTTGTGTTTAAAAAATGTTAGCTATAGAGTAGCGTAAACCGTGAGTACTGTTGTGTTACCCCTAATACCCCCAACAAATCTAACAAAAATAACATAACATAACATATGTTATATATATAACACATTAATAATAATTTAAATAAGTTAAGCTCCTTTTTGGATATATATATATATATATATCTATATACATTGATAGACAAAAATTCATAACCTTGTACTCATAAATTTAAAAATTAAAATTTAAAATTACATTCACCTCTTCATAGATAGGTATTTTAAAAAAACAACTAATGGAGACGTGATCGTTCAACCCGGGGTACATATAGGCACCCAGTGATTTGGTAAACAAAGTCATCATCAATTTCTAAACTATGGATCTGCCATCTGCCATCCCAACAGTTGTTTTTTAGAATTTTTTAAGAATGGTGAATTTAAAGTGATGGTCAACGAACTCACCCATGTTTGTTTGTTTGTTTGTTTGTTTGTTTGTGTTTGTTTGTTTGTTTGTTTTTACTACTGTTTGTTCCTGGCTTGATTTGTGGAGTTTGTCAAATGTGAAGTTGTGTGTGACTGAGTGTGTGTGTGTTTTCAGAGAATGATTTATGGCCCACTCACATACACTGCACTTCCCATTTCCCATGTTAGCACTCCTGCTGATGTTAGTCACTTTGAAATAAATCATCGGCCAAGTCTCAGCCCTATAAGCTCCGTGGCATTCATGATAACTGTATAATACTGTAGTGTAGCAAACTACTTAGGTAGGAGTTCTGGTCCTGGCAAGTGTGTGTGTGTGTGTGTGTGTGTGTGTGTGTGTGTGTGTGTGTGTGTGTGTGTGTGTTTGTGTGTGTGTGGAGATGAATGATTGTGAGTCAATTCACACCTTGGGCCTACTTTAGCACGCCTGCTGATGTCAGTCACCTTGAAATAACTCTTTGGCCAAGTCTCAGCCTTATAAGCTCTGTGGTGCTTGTGATAACTGTACAATGTTATAGTGTAGCAAACTAGTTTGGTAGGAGTTCTAATCCTGGTTCTGGCAACTGTGATAATATGTGTGTTTGTGTGTGTCTTTGTTGACATCTGATTTTGTGGTCATTCACACTTCCCTCACCCCTCCTTTAGCACTGCAGCTGATGTCACTCACCTTCAAAGATATCTTTGGACAGCTCTTCCACATATAAGCTCTGTGGTGCTTGTGATGACTGTGTAATACCATAGTGTAGTAAACTAGTTAGATAAGAGTTCTAATCCTGGTCCTAGCAGCTATGATAATGTGTGTGTCTTTGTTGACACCTGATTTTGTGGTCATTCACACTTCCTACACTTCTCTCACCCCTCCTTTAGCACTGCAGCTGATGTCACTCACATTCAAAGATACCTTTGGACAGTTCTTCTACATATTAGCTCTGTGGTGCTTGCAATGGCTGCGTAATGCCATATTGTAGCAAAGTAGTTGGGTAGGAGTTCTAATCCTGGTCCTGGCAACTGTTATAATGTGTGTTTGTGCTGGTCAATGGTTTCATTTCCAGCAAGGTACTGTGAATAATTTTGTAAATGAAGGTGCTGAAAGTAATCTTGGCACCTTCAAAGACAAACTTTATGCTTTAAAAAGCAAACAACTTGAAATAGACTACTTAAGGGAATGTGTGCGAGTAAAACGCATACTGAAAGGTTTGCGCTTTTATAAATTCCCGAATAATGTCCAGCCGGGAACTGTTTTTTATGATAAGTTATGCACAATTTTTGATAATACTGGTTTGGAAACGTTGAATTTAATGATCTTAGAATATGTGAATAAAATGGAATCTTTACTAAAGGAATTGAACACTTTGAATGAAAAAATCATTAATGACAGGGAATTTAGCAGTATAAAAAGGGATTATGAGAAAATGTTTGTTGAAGTGGATCAGTTCTGTAACAAATTTCTAACTCATAAAATAAAAAAGTTAGACAGGGATTTACAAGAATACAGGGACAGGAAGGCTTATCCGAACCCCATTAGGGGAAAGAAAGGACAAGTTAACATGGACACATCACCTGGAAGGTTAGAAGAAGAGAATATTTTAAATGTGGAATATTCAAACAATACGAATATGTTCACCTGTTTCCTAAGGGGCTTATTTTTCCTTTTTTTTAAAACAATTGATTTTACTAACACAAGTGGACTTAAAAAATGTATATAAGCAGCAGTTAAAAAAAAAAATATTGTTTAAAGGTAACTTGAAATCTGACTATAAGTTAACCAGGACAAGTACTTTTAATCCACCTACTCACCCTATTTTGAACATATTTGGGGAACTAGTGGAAAAAGACTTGAGACAGATGAGATTAGATTCCCAACAGGTCCAGTCTAGTAATTTAGAGCCAAACGAATGGGATCTGATAGAACTATTGAAAAAAGAGCATTGTAGAATCATGAAACCAGACAAGCGGGGGTGGTGTTAATGTATGAAGTAGATTATGAGGCTTACATTTATGAAATGCTACAAGATGTGGAGCAATATGAGGTAGCCTCTAGAAATGAAATAAACATAGCCCACTCCAAGAGCCACTATTTGTTGTATGACCATCTACTACAAGGGGTTATTAATGAGAAGTTATACAACTTTTTATATGTAGACAAGCCCAAGATCCCGGTGATTTTCAGGATACCAAAAACGCACAAAGGGTTGGCAAAATTGAGGTTTAGACCAATTGTGGCAGGCGCGGGTAGCATCACAGAACCATTAGCCAAATTTATTGATGAAAAACTAAAAGAATTTGTGTCCACAATTGAACATATTTGTAAAGACTCTTGGGAATTTTTAAAAGAAATTGAACACACATGGTTTGACACCCAACTTTGGATGGTGACAATAGATGTGATAGAACTGTTCCCTAGTATTCCGCATCAAATAGGAACAGAATGGTTTGCAGAGGTTTTGAGTAAAGAAGTAGGTTTAGACAGTAGAAATACTAATTTAATGGTAGAGTTTACGGAAATAATACTGGATAATAATTTTATGCTGTTTAACGGCAAATTTTATAGGCAGAAGAAAAGGGTCGCGATGGGCACCCCTTGTGCCACAATTTATGCCAATTTAGTTTTACACTATTGGGAACAAAATTATGTACTTAACAGCCCATGGAAGAGGAGTATTAAATTCTACAGACGTTATTTGGATGATATATGTTTATTGTGGACTGGTACAACTGATGAATTCAAGATGTTTATGCAGTATATTAACTCCAACACTAATTTTTTAAGATTCACTTATGATATTGATCCAAACGAGTTGCATTATTTGGATATTAAATTGATGAAAGACTACACTCAATCTAGGTTTCAATCACAAATATTTAGAAAGCCTACTTTTTCTAATGCGTATTTACACTTTAACAGTGGACACCCTTTTTACCAGAAAAGGGGTGTCATTAAAGGACAGATGATTAGAGCCTCAAGGATGTCTAGTTCCTTGGAAAGTTTTAACAAGGAAGTGGATATCCTTAGAGGGTTATTTTTGGAAAAAGGATACCCTGAATATTTAATTGACAGTGTTATTAAAGAAGTTAGAGATAATAGAGGAATAAAGTACCTGCCTTTATTAGGTTTAGGAAAAACATTGATTCAGAAGGAACAAAAAAAGAACTTTATAGCAGAAAATAATAGCTTTGTATACACATTTTCTACTAGGGCACAGGAAATAGAAGCTATTGTTTTGAAGTATTGGCCGATTTTAGGGATGAATGAGGAATGGAAGGAATCATTTGGGGGGAACCCCCATTTTATAGGAAAAAGAGGGGCTAATTTAAAAGAACTTTTTGAAAGAAAGGAGGAGGCTAAGATTAATAGGAATAAAATGGGCACATTTAAGTATAATCATTGTAATCAATGTGCTTTGATGTTAAATCAGGGTACTCTCTATTTACCTCAAAGAAAATTTACGATTAGATCTAACAACTATTTTAATTGTACATCAAAGGGAGTGGTATACTTGGGGGTTTGCACATTTTGTTTAGGTTTTTATGTAGGCAAAACGGAGAGACCCCTGAGAAAAAGAGTGTATGAGCATTTATACGACATCACCAGAGGTAAAGAAACAAATGCTTTCTTTAAACATTCCCAGAAATGTAAGGACATGAAATTAAAGTTTATGGTATTAGAACCAATTACCCCTGAAATAAGAGGAGGCAGTTGGGAGACATGGTTAGAATACCGTGAACTTTATTGGCAGCTTAAACTAGATGCCACTAGGTGGCCAGGACTAAATGAACACATAAATATTGGTCCGGTTTTAAAAATGAGGAAAGCGAAGCTTTAAGACTGTCTGAAGGGGTTGGTTCAATTGATTTAAATGATTTTAATATGTTAAAATAGAATTTTAATGTTTAAAAAGTTACAATTGAACTAATGACTATGGACATGTTGATTGACAGTAATTAATTGTTAACCAGCTGATGCTGTAATTAAGTATTTAAATGATGATTTGTGTAGTACAATTTTATTCAGTCCTTGAGAAAGCCTGGCAGAGGCCAGGTGAAAGCGCTTGGTTTTATGTACTTGTTGGTTGTAAGATATTAAATCTGTTTGGATTTTACTTGGCTCCGGGTCCTGTGGCTTTTGGATATTTTCTAGTTATTGGTTTGTGTGGTTTTTTGGATTCGTGATGTGTGTGTTTGTGTGTGACAAGGTGTGTGTCTTTGTTGACACCTGATTTTGTGATCATTCACACTTCCCTCATCCCCCCTTTAGCACTGCAGCTCATGTCACTCACCTACAAAGATACCTTTAGACAGCTCTCCAACATATAAGCTCCAAGGCACCTGCAGTAACTGCATAACACTGTAGTGCTAAGACATAGCTAGGTAGGGGTTTGTAACACAGTACTAGTGAGAGTGTGTGTGTGTCAGCAATATCCTGTGTGGGTGTTGGTGTGATTGTGTAATAACAGGATCCATTGCAGGATATGTCCCAATGTTACATTACAAGGCAAACAGCTGTCAAACACAGTAGAGGTTGTTGTAGACAATCCACAGCTATAAATGTATATATATGCAACCATTATAATACCCAGAGATCTCTCTCCACCCACAGATCATATACAAAAATGCTTGGCTCTTTCTCTCATCTTTTCTTTCTTTCCATCTCTCTCTCTCTCTCTCTCTCTCTCCCCCTCCATCTGGTAGATGTGGAAAATGCATCTGTTTTGCATAGGCAGGAGCTTGACATTGGCAGGTAATGCTCATGGTCATCTGATGGCCTGTGCACAAATTCGAGTCGTCCACCTGCTAATGGCATGTGGAACAACTGTAGTATCATTCCTATAGCCAATTGCATGGAAACACACTCCTTTAAGTAAGCACTGCAAGTGGGTGTTGGCCCTTCTCCTTCACTGTGAGCAGGACTTCATGTGGTTGTGTGACAAACAGCATCACAGAGGGTAGTTTGAAATACCTCTTACAACAAACAACATGGAGACAGGCCAACAAACTGGAGGGGGATGTTCCAGACATGGAGACAAAATATAAGTATTGCTGTTCTATGTTTGAAGTAATGTTTGTTTAACAGGGTTTGTGTGGATATGGCTGTTCTGCATGATTTAAAGTCTGGCATGACAGTGTTATGTGGTTGAGAAAACTCTCACCTGTAGGGCTATCTGCAGAGTGGCCAGAGTTTAGAGTCTTAGATGTGTGTGTCACTCACATATTTTCTGTCTTTATAAATGCAGTAGCATACTCTGATGATTGTAGTCAGTAAATGGTAACATCCATGTGTGTTACTGACTTCATATCCTTCAGAAGAGATATGTCACAACAAACCCTGTTACACCAGCAATGTTCTCAGTTTATAACTGCAGTACATCAATATTGACCCTGTGTTTCTGCCTCTGTCCCCCAAGTCTGTCACCCTTTGTTCATATGTCATGCAGTAAGAGGTGGATATGTACAGTATACCATTATTTACTGACATAATTCCTGATATCAAGCCAGTGATATATCAGACTGCCAGACATATAATAATAAAATCTTTAATTCTTTCTGACATCTTAGCAATACTGCCTTCAAGAGGATACACATACTTGAACACCATTTCTTTTTATAACACACAATTGTAGCACAACATATATAATTAACAACAATTAATTCAATAATTAAAGCAGAACTCACCAATTAAGCTCTGTATTCATTCCTTTTGGTATCATGGTGTCAATTTTCAATAAATATAATTCTTTAGCATTTTCAGTATCTCAAATGTATTCTAAAAGTCAAATCTTAAAAGCCCTAAAGAAGGTACCAGGGGATTTTGTATGAAAAACAAAATCACATCGGTAAATGTCAACAAAACATCAGATATATATTTTGTGACTACATATAGTTGTTTTAGTGAGACAGTAATTAATTTGGTAAAATATCATTGGGGCTATGTGAAATCGTTAAAAGATTCCCATTTATGGATGCCTGATAGATCAAAAATAACTTACAAAGTGGGAAGGAGTATAAAAGATTTTCTGGTGAAAGGCAGAGTGGTTATGCCCCTTGAAAAGATGCTCATGGTACTACCATTTGTGGTAGATGTAAGGCTTGTAAGCATATTATATCTAGCTTTGATAGAATAAATGGGCTGAAATTTGAAGCAAAAGATCATTTTAAGTGTGCTACAGAAGGCATTGTTTATGCCCTTAAATGCTC